>NW_024470797.1:554475-571975 GCF_017639515.1 Carcharodon carcharias | reverse complement strand
AGTTACAGCACGGGTAAGATACAGAGTAAATCTCCCTCTACACTATCCCCATCAAACACTCTCCCAGGACAGGAACAGCGTGGGGTTAGATATTCTTGTATTATGCTTCCGGGTAAGTGAAAATGTGCCTTTCCCTGTAGCAGGTATCGGATTGAACACCTGATTGTCTGTGTTTCTTCTCGTCCACATCCAGAACCGATTGAAGAGACCGGGGCCAGCCTGTCCCCTGGCTCCCTCCTCTTGTGACAATCGGCCCTCTCCCTGGTCATGCGGTGGCTGTGAGAGGGTGAGGGAAGGAGAGGTGTGAGCTGTGCCACTGGCCGGCGACACTGAGGAGCTCCTTCACATCCATTGGAATGCTGCAGCACGGGCGCTGCTCACCTCCAGAGCCGGGAACGTCGCCCACACAGCTCGCTGAATGCTCTGGAGCCGATCATTTATCTTAAGGAGGCTCGCTCTCCCTTCCTCCGTTTGTCTACATGTACAATGCTTCCCTCGCTCCCTGCAAATTATTCTCTCTCATCTCTCTCTCTCTCCCTCTCTCTCTCTCTCACTCTCTCCCCCTGTCTCACACCCATCTCTCTCTCTCTCTCGTCTCTCCGTCCCTCTGTCTCGACTCTCGTCTCAATACATCATCCATGTCTCTCTCAGTCCCTCTCTCTCTCTCTCAGTGAGATATCTGTAAACTGGTGTCTCTCAGTCCCCTCTCTCTCTCTCTCAGTGGGATATCTGTAAACTGGTGTCTCTCAGACCCCTCTATCTCAGGGAGATATCTGTAAACTGACTGGTGTCTCTCAGTCCATCTCTCTCCAGGGAATATCTGTACACTGATTGGTGTCTCTCAGTCCCCCTCTCTCAGAGTTATCTGTACACAGACTGGTATCTCTCAGCCCCTCTCCTCTCTGGAGATATCTACAACTGACTGTATCTCTCAGTCCCCCTCTCTCTCAGGAGATATCGTACACTGACTGGTGTCTCTCAGTCCCTCTCTCTCATGGAGATATCTGTACACAGACTGGTGTGTCTCAGTCCCTCTCCTCTCTCAGGAGTTATCAGTGCACTGACCTTGTGTCTCTCAGTCCCTCTCTCTCTCAGGGAGATATCTGTACACAGACTGGTGAGTCTCAGTCCCCTCCTCTCAGGGAGATATCTGTGCACTGACTGGTGTCTCTCGGTCCCCTCTCTCAGGAGATATCTGTACACTGATTGGTGTCTCTCAGTCCCCTCTCTCTCCTTCAGGGAGATATCTACACACTGACTGGTGTCTCTCAGTCCCTCTCTCTCATGGAGATATCTGTACACAGACTGGTGTGTCCTCAGTCCCCCTCTCTCTCAGGGAGATAATCTGTACACTGACTGGTGTATCTCTGTCCCTCTTTCTCTCTGGGAGATATCTGTACACTGACTGTGTCTCTCAGTAGTCCCCTCTCTCAGGAGATACTGTACACTGACTGGTGTCTCTCAGCCCCCTCTCTTTCAGGAGTTATCAGTGCACTGACTTGTGTCTCTCAGTCCCTCTCTCCCTCAGGGAGATATCTGTACACAGACAGGTGAGTCTCAGTCCCCTCTCTCTCTCTCTCAGGGAGATATCTGTACACTACCTGGTGTCTCTCAGTCCCCTCTCTCTCTCTCGGGCAATATCGGTACACACTGACTGGTTGTCTCTCTGTCCCCTCTCTCCCTCTCTCAGGAGATATCTACACTGCTGTCTCTCAGTCCCTCTCACTCATGGAGATATCTGTACACTGACTGGTGTCTCTCAGTCCCTCTCTCTCTCAGGGAGATATCTGTACACTGACTGGTGTCTCTCAGTTTCCTCTCTCTCAGGAGATATCTGTACACTGACTGGTGTCTCTCAGTTTCCTCTCTCTCTCTCAGGGAGATATCTGTACACTGACTGGTGTCTCTCAGTTCCCTCCCTCCTCCCCAGGGAGATATTTGTACAATGTTCTGTAAATACTGTATCAACACTTTTTCACCGAGTGACAGCAGCGATGCCAATCGTTGATGTGCATATCTCAGGAAAATGAAGACTTTTTGTTTGTGTGCGAACTTTGTATAAACAATTTTTAAACTGCTCTCGATTTATTGAATAAATATCGCTCCTTACAAATCTCCTCCTAATGGTCTTTATTTCAAATCATTTTGTACGTCCCTTTTGCAAACACTTTGTCGGGGCTCAGTTCCAGCACTAGGCCAAGAATGAAGCCTGGGTGTTTCCTGAGTGGTCTGTTTGTGCCTGGTGTGCCTGAGTGGCTCACGGGCAGAATCGAAGGGCCCAGAACCTTATCCCAATTGGCGTGACCCATGAAGGAAATGAGTTCAGCTTCCACAGGCTCCACTTTCACTGATTTTTATAGCAATTTGAGAATTTCAGAATGGCTTTTTAAAATTCATTCATGGGATGTGGGTGTCTCTGTCCGGGGCCCAGCATTTATTGCCCACCCTAATTGCTCCCTTGAGAAGGTGGTGGGTGAGCCGCTTCTTGAGCCTCTGCAGTCCCCCGTGTGGTGTAGGTACACCCACGGCGCTGTTAGGGAGAGGGAGTTCCAGGATTTTGTCCGTGTGGTGTAGGTACACCCACGGCGCTGTAGGGAGGGAGTTCCCAGGATTTGGACCCAGCGACAGTGAATGAACGGCCGATATGTTTCCCAAGTCGGGATGGTGAGGGGCTCGGAGGGGAACTTCCAGGTGGTGGGTGTTCCCATGTGTCTGCTGCCCTTGTCCTTCTAGATGGTAGAGTTTGTGGGTTTGGGCGGCACTGTCGAAGGAGCCTTGGTGAGTTGCTGCAGTGCATCTTGTAGATGGTACACACACTGCTGCAACTGTGCATCGGTGGTGGAGGGAGTGAATGTTTGTGGATGGGGGGGCCGATCAAGCGGGGCTGCTTTGTCCTGGATGGTGTCGAGCTTCTTGAGTGTTGTGGGAGCTGCACTCATCCAGGCAAGTGGGGAGTGTCCCATCCCACTCCTGACTGGTGCCTTGTAGATGGTGGACAGTCTTTGGGGAGTCAGGAGGTGAGTTACTCTCCGCAGGATTCCCAGCCTCTGACCTGCTGTTGTAGCCACAGTATTTATATGGCTGGTCCAGTTCAGTTCTTGGTCAATGGTAACCCCCAGGATGTTGATAGTGGGGGATTCAGTGATGGTAATGCATTGAATGTCAAGGGGCGATGGTTGGATTCTCTCTTGTTGGAGATGGTCATTGCCTGGCACTTGTTGGTGTGGAATGTTACTCACCACATGTCAGCCTACCTGGATATTGTCCAGGTCTTGCTGCATTTGGACAGGACTGCTTCAGTATCTGAGGAGTACGGATGGTGCTGAACGTTGTGCGATCATCAGCGAACATCCCCCTTCTGACCTTATGAGGAAGGAAGGTCATTGATGAAGCAGCTGAAGATGGTTGGGCCGAGGACACTACCCTGAGGAGAGCTCCTGCAGTGATGTCCTGGAGCTGATATGACTGACATCCAACAACCACAACCATCTCCCTTTGTGCTAGGCCTGACTCCAACCAGCGGAGAGAGTTTTCCCCGATTCCCATTGACCCCAGTTTTGACAGGGCTCTTTGATGCCACAAACTCGGTCAACTGCGACTTTGAGGTCAAGGGGCAGTCACTCTCACCTCACCTCGGGAGTTTCAGCTCTTTTGTTCATGTTGAACCAAGGCTGTAATGAGGGTCAGAGCTGAGTGACCCTGGCGGAACGCAAACTGGGCGTCAGTGAGCAGGTTATGTTAAGCAAGTGCTGCTTGATAGCTCTGTTGTTGACCCCTTCCATTACTTTACTGATGATGGAGAGTAGACTGATGGGGCAGTAATTGGCCGGGTTGCATTTGTCCTGCTTTTTGTGTACAGGACATACCTGGGCAATTGTCCACACAGCCGGTAGATGTCTAGTGTTGTAGCTGTACTGGAACAGCTTGGCTAGGGGTGCGCAAAGTTCTGGAGCACAAACTTCAGTACTATTGCTGGAATATTGTCAGGACCCACAGCCTTAGCTGTATCCGGTGCCTTCAGCCATTTCTTGCTATCACGTGGAGTGAATTGGATTGGCTGAAGACTGGCATTGGCGATGCTGGATTCGACACACCGGCAAGGATGATTTTCCTCCTTATATCAATTCGAGAATCTTCCCCCGCGTTTCATTGAATCAGTGCTCAGTCTCCGCCCCCAACCCTCCCCCAAAACCAGGCCCAGCCCATCCCATCACCCCCCAACCCCCCCTCAACCCGGTGCGCTAAATTGGCCATCTCGGCACTAGGCCCCAAGCAAGCCTGGGCCTTTCCTGAGGTGTTCGAGGGCCTCCTCAACACACTGGGCGGGGAGGTGGGGGAGGAGGGGGGGAGGGAGGTGGTGGTGCTGCTTGGAAATCGGCTGACCCAGCACTAAAGGGGAGGCCGAGAGAGAACTGGGACAGATGACTAAGATGTCTATATCCAGGCTGGAGACGCAAGAGCCTCAGTTATGTAGCCCTGACCGACGAAAATAGTGGATTACGTGACTGTTAGTGAGCCTCTTCGTCACACATCATGGTGTGACTCACACCACTGTGAGGTCGTCTACACTAATATCCGTCCACCTCATGGTTAAGCTATCTCACTGCAGACTCTGTCCAAGCGGAGAGGGGTGGGTCAATCAATAACACAATTTCAACCCTTCTGGCCCCGAAACTCTTCCACAAAGCAAAGGAAGTAATATACACCCCAGGCACTCAAAACCTACAGATTCTGGGCCAATATACCCCGGAGGGGCAGGGCGGAGGGAGTGCTGCACTGTGGGAGGGTTAGTACAGGGGAGCACTGCACTGTCAGAGGGTAAGCGCTGAGGGCAGACTGCACTGTCAGAGGGTCACTACAGAGGGAGAGCCGTACTTTCAGAGGGTCAGTGCAGAGGGAGAGCCGCACTGTCGGGGTGTCTGTACTGAGGGAGAGCCGCACTGTCGGAGGGTCAGTGCTGAGGGAGAGCCGCACTGTCGGAGGGTCAGTACTGAGGAGCGCCACACTGTCGGAGGGTCAGTACTGAGGGAGAGCCGCACTGTCGGAGGGTCAATACTGAGGGAGAGCCGCACTGTCGGAGGGTCAGTACTGAGGGAGAGCTGCACTGTCGGAGGGTCACTACTGAGGGAGAGGCCGCACTGTTGGAGGGTCAGCGCTGAGGGAGAGCTGCACTGTCAGAGGGTCAGTACTGAGGGAGAGCCGCACTGTTGGAGGGTCAGCGCTGAGGGAGAGCTGCACTGTCAGAGGTCAGTACTGAGGGAGCGCCGCACTGTCGAGGGTCAGTACTGAGGGAGAGCACACTGTCGGAGGTTCAGTACTGAGGGAGAGCCACACTGTCGGAGGGTCAGTACTGAGGTAGACAATCCCAATGGATTCACCTTCACAGCAGGAGAGGGATGGAAAATGGGGACGGAGAGGGAATCCAGGTGGCACTAAGGCTCCATTCAGGAATGGAGGGAGGACATTCGGCCCATCCAGTGCATGCTATCACTCTGAAGCGATGGGTATCCTGCTCGACACACCCCACGCTCCACTTGTAGTTTATTTCCCTGCAACTGGTGTTTGTTGGCACCTCAAAGATTCCGGAATCGATGGGTTGAACGTACAGTCGGTGTGAGAGACAGACAGGCAGCCGAGAGATGGAGACAGCGAGGCCACCGGGGGAGAGGAGGGTCAGGGGAGGGGGAGGGGGAAGGAGAGGCGGCGAGGGAGGGGACACGTGAAGCTGTACAAACATTCCAGTCCCCTGCACCTAACAGCTGCAGAAATTGGAACCCGCGCTGCCGGACTCGCTGACCTCAACCCTCGCATATTGGACAGCAGCTGTGAGCGACACTCAAAGCAACAACAGCAACCGAGAGCAGGAGGGCCCCAGCATACATCACCCAGGGTGGGGAGGGGTTAGCATCACAGTGTACTACTCTCTATCTAACCCCGTGCTGTACCTGTCCTGGGAGTGTTTGATGGGGGACGGTGTAGAGGGAGATTTACTCTGTATCTAACCCCATGCTGTACCTGTCCTGGGAGTGTTTGATGGGGACAGTGTATAGGGAGCTTTATTCTGTATCTACGCCTGTGCTCTATCTGTCCTGGGAGTGTTTGATGGGGACAGTGTAGAGGGAGATTTACTCTGTATCTAACCCCGTGCTGTACCTGTCCTGGGAGTGTTTGATGGGGACGGTGTAGAAGGCGCTTTACTCTGTATCTAACCCCGTGCTGTACCTGTCCTGGGAGTGTTTGATGGGGACAGTGTAGAGGGAGATTTACTCTGTATCTAACCCCGTGGCTGTACCTGTCCTGGGAGTGTTTGATGGGGACGGTGTAGAAGGGCGCTTTACTCTGTATCTAACCCCATGCTGTACCTGTCCTGGGAGTGTTTGATGGGGACAGCGTAGAGGAAGCTTTATCGAAGCCCGTGCTGTACCTGTCCTGGGAGTGTTTTGATGGTGACAGTGTAGAGGGAGATTTAATCTGTATCTAACCCCGTGCTGTACCTGTCCTGGGAGTGTTTGATGGGGACGGTGTAGAGGGAGCTTTACTCTGTATCTAACCCCGTGCTGTACCTGTCCTGGGAGTGTTTGATGGGGACAGTGTAGAGGGAGATTTACTCTGTATCTAACCCCGTGCTGTACCTGTCCTGGGAGCGTTGTTGGGGACCGTGTAGAGGAGATTTACACTGTATCTAACCCCGTGCTGTACCTGTCCTGGGAGTGTTTGATGGGACAGTGTAGAGGGAGATTTACTCTGTATCTAACCCCGTGCTGTACCTGTCCTGGGAGCGTTGTTGGGGACAGTGTAGAGGGAGATTTACACTGTATCTAACCCCGTGCTGTACCTGTCCTGGGAGTGTTTGATGGGGACAGTGTATAGGGAGCTTTACTCTGTATCTAACCCCGTGCTGTACCTGTCCTGGGAGTGTTTGATGGGGACAGTGTAGAGGGAGATTTACTCTGTATCTAACCCCGTGCTGTACCTGTCCTGGGAGCGTTGTTGGGGACAGTGTAGAGGGAGATTTACACTGTATCTAACCCCGTGCTGTACCTGTCCTGGGAGTGTTGATGGGGACAGTGTAGAGGAGATTTACACTGTATCTAACCCCGTGCTGTCCATGTCCTGGGGAGTGTTTGATCAGGACCATGTAGAGGGAGATTTACTCTGTATCTATCCCCATGCTGTACCTGTCCTGGGAGTGTTTGATGGGGACAGTGTAGACGGAGGTTTTACTCTGTATATAACCCTGTGCTGTACCTTTCCTGGGAATGTTTGACGTGGAGGGTGTAGAGGAATATTTACTCTGTATCCATCACCGTGCTTTTCCTGTCCTGGGAATGTTTGATGGGGACAGTGTAGAGGAAGCTTTACTCTTTATCGAAGCCCGTGCTGTACCTGTGCTGGGTGTGTTTGATGGGGACAGTGTAGAGCGAGATTACTCTCTATCTAACCCCGTGCTGTACCTGTCCTGGGAGTGTTTAATGGTGCCAGTGCAGAGGGAGGTTTACTCTGTATCAAACCCCGTGCTGTACTTGTGCTGGGAGTGTTTGATTGGGACAGTGTAGAGGAGATTTACTCTGTATCTAAACCCGTTCTGTACCTGCCCTAGGATTGTTTTATTGGGACTGTGTAGAGGGGATTTACTCTGTATCTAACCCCATGCTGTACCTGTCCTGGGAGTGTTTGATGTGGACAGTGTTGATTCAGATCTACTCTGTACTTATACCCTTGCTGTACCTGTCCCTGGGAGAGTTTGATGCGGACGGTGTAGAGGGACCTAAACTCTGTATCTAACCCCGTGCTGTACCTGACCTACTTGGGAGGGTTTTGAGCTGCTGGTTACAGGTGGCCAGTTTCTGGTGTGACCCTCAATTGAACCCTGGACGAGGAGGATTATTATCATCCTTCCCTTACTGCAATGTGGTCTTCGCTGGCTGGGCCCAGCGTTTATCGCCCCCCCCAAATTGCCCAGCTTTAGAGGGGCAGTTAAGATTCGGCCACTTGGCTGCGGCTCCAGGAGTCACATGTAGTCCAGAGTAGGTTAACGGGGGGTGGGGGGGGGGCCCTGCTTTAATATCCAGCCCCCTCAAGGGGCATTCGTGACTGGATTGGGTTTAGGAATGACCGGCAGCGGAGACATTTGACCGGCTTCCTCCGCTGTCTCGGTGGGATTGCGATCCCGGGAATGTCAAGGCAATGGTGTGACATCATTAGGCTTCACAGCGCCCAGTTTGGGAGGGGGGGAGGGTGTTAGAGCGGAGGTTGACTCGCTGGGTCCCTGCGGCGACGAGGGGAGAGAGGGTGGGGAGGGTTCGGAAGGGAGCAGGAGTTTGAGGAGCCGGCCATTTTGGACTGAGACGAGGAGGGATTTCTCCGCTCGGAGGGTGGGGGAGGCTTTGGAAGGCTCAACCCTAGGATGCTTCGTCGTTGTCATCTGGGGAGGGGCTGGTGCGGAGAGGTTTAAGGGAAGGGGTTCAAGAGACCACCCTCCCCACCCCCCAAAACCCTCCGGCTGCTAAAGGCCCAGCCGCCAATGGTGGAGCAATGAGAACCGGAGGACGCTCGAGAGACCGGACTCGGAGAAGCGCAGAGATCTCGGAGGGTTGTAGATGATTACAGAGATAGGGAGGGTTGTAGGGGCTGGAGGAGGTTACAGAGATAGGGAGGGTTGTAGGGGCTGGAGGAGTTTACAGAGATAGGGAGGGTTGTAGGGGCTGGAGGAGGTTACATAGATAGGGAGGGTTGTAGGGGCTGGAGGAGTTTACAGAGATAGGGAGAGTTGTAGGGTCTGGAGGAGGTTACAGAGATAAGGAGGGTTGTAGGGGCTGGAGGAGGTTACATAGATAGGGAAGATTGTAGGGGCTGGAGGAGGATACAGAGATAGGGAGGGTTGTAGGGGCTGGAGGAGGTTACAGAGATAGGGAGGGTTGTAGGGGCTGGAGGAGGTTACAGAGATAGGGAGGTTTGTAGGGGCTGGAGGAGGTTATAGAGATAGGGAGGGATGTAGGGCTGGAGGAAGTAACAGCGATAGGGAGGGTTGTAGGGACGGGGGAGGTTACAGAGATAGGGAGGCTTGTAGGGGGCTGGAGGAGGTTACATAGATAGGGAAGATTGTAGGGGCTGGAGGAGGATACAGAGATAGGGAGGGTTGTAGGGGCTACAGGAGGTTACAGAGATAGGGAGGGGTGTAGGTACTGGAGGAGTTTACAGGGATAGGGAGGGGTGTAGGGGCTGGAGGAGGTTACAGAGATAGGGAAGTGTGTAGGGGCTGCAGGAGTTTACAGAGATAGGGAGGGGTGTAGGGTCTGGTGGAGGTTACAGAGATAGGGAGGGTTGTAGGGGCTGGAGGAGGTTACAGAGATAGGGAAGCATGTAGGGGCTGGAGGAAGTTACAGAGATAAGGAGGGTTGTAGGGGTTGGAGGATGTTACAGAGATAGGGAGGGTGTATGTGCTGGAGGAGGTTACAGAGATAGGGAGGGTTGTAGGGTCTGTAGGATGTTACAGAGATAGGGAGGGGTGTAGGGGCTGGAGGAGGTTACAGAGATAGGGAGGGTTGTAGGGGCTTGAGATGTTACAGAGATAGGGAGGGGTGTAGGGGCTGGAGGAGGTTACAGAGATGGGGAGGGGTGTTGGGGCTGGAGGAGGTTACAGAGATAGGGAGGGGTGTAGGGGCTTGAGATGTTACAGAGATTGGGAGGGGTGTTGGGCTGGTGGAGGTTACATAGATAGGGAGGGGTGTAGGGTCTGGAGGAGTTTACAGAGATAGGGAGGGGTTTAGGGTCTGGTGGAGGTTACAGAGATAGGGAGGGTTGTAGGGGCTGGAGGAGGTTACAGAGATAGGGAGGCATGTAGGGGCTGGAGGAGGTTACAGAGATAAGGAGTATTGTAGGGGTTGGAGGATGTTACAGAGATAGGGAGGGTGCATGTGCTGGAGGAGGTTACAGAGATAGGGAGGGTTGTAGGGTCTGTAGGATGTTACAGAGATAGGGAGGGGTGTAGGGGCTGGAGGAGGTTACAGAGATAGGGAGGGTTGTAGGGGCTTGAGATGTTACAGAGATAGGGAGGTGTTTAGGGGATGGAGGAGGTTACAGAGATAGGGAGGGGTGTAGGGGCTTGAGATGTTACAGAGATAGGGAGGTGTTTAGGGGATGGAGGAGGTTACAGAGATAGGGAGGGGTGTAGGGGCTGGAGGAGGTTTCAGAGATAGGGAGGGGTGTAGGGGCTGGAGGACGTTACAGAGATAGGGAGGGTTGTAGGGGATGGAGGAGGTTACAGAGATAGGCAGGGGTGTAGGGGCTGGAGGAGGTTACAGAGATAGGGAGGGGTGTAGGAGCTGGAGGAGGTTACAGAGATAGGGAGGGGTGTAGGGGCTGGAGGAGGTTACAGAGATAGGGAGGGTTGAAGATGCTGGATTATTTTACCGAGATAGGGAGGGGTGTAGGGGCTGGAGGAGGTTACAGAGATAGGGAGGGGTGTAGGGGCTGGAGGAGGTTACAGAGATAGGGAGGGGTGTAGGAGCTGGAGGAGGTTACAGAGATAGGCAGGGGTGTAGGGGCTGGAGGAGGTTACAGAGATAGGGAGGGTTGTAGGGGATGGAGGAGGTTACAGAGATAGGGAGGGGTGTAGGGGCTGGAGGAGGTTACAGAGATAGGGAGGGGTGTAGGGGCTGGAGGAGGTTACAGAGATAGGGAGGGGTGTAGGGGCTGGAGGAGGTTACAGAGATAGGGAGGGGTGTAGGGGCTGGAGGAGGTTACAGAGATAGGGAGGGGTGTAGGGTCTGGAGGAGGTTACAGAGATAGGGAGGATTGTAGGGGCTGGAGGAGGTTACAGAGATAGGGAGGGGTGTAGGGGCTGGAGGAGGTTACAGAGATAGGGAGGGGTGTAGGGGATGGAGGAGGTTACAGAGATAGGGAGTGGTGTCGGGGCTGGAGGAGGTTACAGAGATAGGGAGGGGTGTAGGGTCTGGAGGAGGTTATAGAGATAGGGAGGATTGTAGGGGCTGAAGGAGGTTACAGAGATAGGGAGGGGTGTAGGGGCTGAAGGAGGTTACAGAGATAGGGAGGGGTGTAGGGGTTCGAGAAGGTTACAGAGATAGGGAGGGGTGTAGGGGCTGGAGGAGGTTACAGAGATAGGGAGGGGTGTAGGGGCTGGAGGAGGTTACAGAGATAGGGAGGGGTGTAGGGGTTCGAGAAGGTTACAGAGATAGGGAGGGGAGTATGGGCTGGAGGAGGTTACAGAGATAGGGAGGGGAGTAGGGGCTGGAGCAGGTTACAGAGATAGGGAGGGGTGTAGGGGATGGAGGAGTTTACAGAGATATGGAGGGGTGTAGAGGCTGGAGGAGGTTACAGAGATAGGGAGGGTTGTAGGGGCTGGAGGAGGTTACAGAGATAGGGAGGGGAGTAGGGGCTGGAGGAGGTTACAGAGATAGGGAGGGGAGTTGGGGCTGGAGCAGGTTACAGAGATAGGGAGGGGTGTAGGGGATGGAGGAGGTTACAGAGATAGGGAGGGTTGTAGGGGTTGGAGGAGGTTACAGAGATAGGGAGGGGAGAGCGAGGTCCATGGAGGGATTTGAAAGGGGGGGGTGAGAATTTCACATCGGAGGCGTTGCCGGGGACTGGGAGCCGGTGTGGGGTTCAGCGAGCGGGGGTTGTGTAGGGTGTTGGGGGTGGGGGGGTGCGGTGTGGGGGGCGCGGAATCACGTCCAGGTGACCCCTGACCTGTGGGAGCGCGGCTCTGCTGGCCTACTTCCCCACAGGCTTCTCGCCCAACCAGGCCGCAGACCTGAGGCTGGGGTTTTGCTGGTATGTTTCTTGCTGCGGAATTAGGTCATTGAAACTGCTCCTCGCCACAGGAGGAATTTTCAACTGACGGGCGAGAATGAGTCACCACTAAAGTGCAGAGCAGAGTGTCTCGGGCACCAGGTTGAACACAGTATCGGAAGCTGGTTCCCGCCTGACCTTTGCCCCGGTCGCGCCGTCTTACACCTTCGCTGGTGGGTCAACCAGCTCCCCCACACACCCCCCCGACCCCACCACCCCCACCAAAACTATAAGCTGCATTGATGTGGTGGCTTTCCCTGGCTGGAATGCACCAAGAGGCTTCACACTGTTCTATAGTTAGAGAGCATTCAGGTGGAGAGAGAGAGAGAGAGAGAGAGAGGGAGGGAGGGAGGGAGGGAGAGAGAGAGAGAGAAAGAGAGAGAGAGAGAGAGAGAGAGAGACAGGATCAGGAGTGAGAGAGTGAGGGAGGGAGAGAGAGAGAGAGCGAGAGAGAGACAGACACAGGGAGGCGTAGAATCAGGAGTGAGAGAACGAGGGATGGAGACAGAGAGAGAGAGACAGAGAGGCGTAGAATCAGGAGTGAGAGAATGAGGGATTGAGGGAGGGAGGGAGGGACAGAGAGAGAGAGAGAGAGACAGACACAGAGAGGCGTAGAATCAGGAGTGAGAGAATGAGGGATTGAGGGAGAGAGGGAGGGACAGAGAGAGAGAGAGACAGACACAGAGAGGCGTAGAATCAGGAGTGAGAGAATGAGGGATTGAGGGAGGGAGGGAGGGACAGAGAGAGAGACAGACAGACAGACACAGAGCGGTGTAGAATCAGGAGTGAGAGAATGAGAGATGGAGACAGAGAGAGAGAGAGACAGAGAGGCGTAGAATCAGGAGTGAGAGAATGAGAGATGGAGACAGAGAGAGAGAGACAGAGAGGCGTAGAATCAGGAGTGAGAGAATGAGGGACGGAGGGAGGGAGGGAGAGAGAGAGAGAGAGGGGAGAAAGAAAGACAGTGAGAGAGAGTCAGATATAAAATCTGGAGTGAGAGGGTGAGGGATGGAGAGAGAGAGAGAGGCATAGAATCAGAAGTGAGAGAGCGAAGGACAGAAAGAGTGAAAGAGGGAGAGAGGGAGGCAAAGATTGAGAGAGAGTGAGAGAGAGAGAGATAGGGGGGAGCAATAGAGACAGTGAGAGAGAGAGACAGACATAACCAGGAGTGAGAGAGCACGGGATGGACAGAGAGAGAGAGCTGGGAGCAAGAAGGGGAGAGAGAGAGGGAGAGAGGGAGATAGAATCAGGAGTGAGAGATTGAGGGATGGTGTCGATGGAGAATTATGGGGAGACACATGGAGTGTGGGAGAGAGAGGGGAACGAGAGAGACAATGAGAGTGAGGGTGAGAGAGACAGAGCGGGAGAGAGGGGATTGAGATAGAGGGGAGCGAGGGACAGAGAGTGAGAGTGAGAGACAGTGAGTGAGAGAGTGATAGAGAGTGAGAGAGAGAGAGAGAGACAGTGAGAGTGTGAGAGAGAGAGATGGAGAATGACAGAGAAAGAGTGACAGAGAGTGAGAGAGAGAGAGTGAGAGAGAGAGAGTGAGAGAGAGAGAGTGAGAGAGAGAGAGAGAGAGAGAGACAGAGAGTGAGAGAGAGAGAGAGAGACAGTGAGAGTGTGAGAGAGAGAGAGAGAGAGAGAGAGTGAGAGAGAGAGAGAGAGAGAGAGAGTGACAGAGAGAGAGTGACAGAGAGAGAGAGTGAGAGAGAGTGAGAGTGAGAGAGAGAGAGAGAGTGACAGAGAGAGAGAGTGAGAGTGAGAGAGAGAGAGAGAGTGACAGAGAGTGACAGAGTGAGAGAGAGAGTGACAGAGAGTGAGAGAGAGAGTGAGAGAGAGTGAAAGTGAGAGACAGAGAGAGAGAGAGAGAGAGTGAGAGAGAGGGAGAGAGAGGGGTGCAAGAGAAATAGAACCAGGATTGAGAGAGGGAGGGATGGTAGACAGACAGTTATGGAGAGGCAGATGAAGAGTGGAGGAGCGAGATAGGGGAACGAGCAGCTGAAAGAGAGAGAGAGAGTGGAGCCAAGAGAAAGACAGAGTGAGGGAGTGACCGAGAGATGGCGGAGGAGAAAGAGGGAGGGAGAGAGAGAGAGGGAGGGAGAGAGAGAGAGAGAGGGAGAGAGAGAGAGGGAGGGAGAGAGAGAGAGGGAGGGAGAGAGAGACAGAGAGAGAGAGAGAAAGAGGGAGAGAGAGAGAGGGAGGGAGAGAGAGAGACAGGGAGAGAGAGAGAGGGAGGGAGAGAGAGAGAGGGAGGGAGAGAGAGAGGGAGGGAGAGAGAGACAGAGAGAGAGAGAGAGAGTGAGAGAGAGACAGAGAGAGAGAGAGAAAGAGGGAGAGAGAGAGAGAGGGAGGGAGAGAGAGACGGAGGGAGGGAGAGAGAGGGAGGGAGAGAGAGACAGAGAGAGAGAGGGAGTGAGAGTGAGAGAGAGAGAGAGACAGAGAGAGGGAGCAAAGGAGTGGGATGGGAAAAGCAGATGCGAGGGAGAGAGAGAGAGAGAGAGGGCCAGAAAGAGAGAGGGGAAGGAGTGGAAAAGGGGCCTGGGGGAGGTAGAGGTAGAGACAGAGGGAGGGGGAAGGATGGATGGGGGGAGAGGGATGGCGAGAGGGACAGGTGCCCGAGCAGGAGGTCCCACGCGCCCCTTCTCCCTCCATTTCCGGCCTCGGTGAGAGATGGGCCCCAGGGCCCTCGACCACAACAGTAAAAGACTTCCCATCACATCCGACTGACAAACATGAAATGAGAGGCAGGGGAGGAGGTGGGGGAAGGGAGCGATAGCAGTCAGGCTAATGTCAAGAGAGATCAAAGACACGTGGAGTGAGGGAGAGAGTGCGTCACAGTAGAGAACAAACACACCAAAAGATCAGCGAAACCTTCGACTCGTTCCTAGAACAGATTCCGCAATACAGGGCACAGGGAACTCAAAAAGCCATCGAGTAGGGGAAAGAGTTGTTGCGAAAGGAAAGCTCCACAGGAATAGGCCTGATTCATCTGGCACGGGACGAAGGGAGGGACATGGGGAACAGGATCAGGACAGTGGCAGCCAACGGCAGCACAGAGAACAGAGCGGACAGGGCACAGTGTATCTAATGCACTGTGACACCCGCTCAAGGAGGGGGAAAGGACAGTGTATCTAATGCACGGTGATACCCAGTCCCAGAGGAGGAAATGAAAGTGTATCTAACGCACTGTGACAACCGGTCCCAGAGGCGGAAAGGACAGTGTATCTAACTTACTGTGACACCCGGTCCCAGAGGGGGAAAGGACAGTGTATCTAACGCACTGTGACTCCCGGTCCCAGAGGGGGAAAGGACAGTGTATCTAACGCACTGTGACAACCGGTCCCAGAGGGGGAAAGGAGAGTGTATCTAACGCACTGTGACACCCAGTCCCAGAGGGGGAAAGGACAGTGTATCAAACGCACTGTGACACCCAGTCCCAGAGGGGGAAAGGACAGTGTATCTAACGCACTGTGACACCCGGTCCCAGAGGGGGAAAGGACAGTGTATCTAACGCACTGTGACACCCGGTCCCAGAGGGGGAAATGACAGTGTATCTAACGCACTGTGACAACCGGTCCCAGAGGGGGAAAGGACAGTGTATCTAACGCACTGTGACACCCTGTCCCAGAGGGTGAAATGACAGTGTATCTAACGCACTGTGAAACCCGGTCTCAGGGGGGAAAGGACAGCGTATCTAACGCACTGTGACACCCGGTCCCAGAGGGGGAAAGGACAGTGTATCTAACGCACTGTGACACCCTGTCCCAGAGGGTGAAAGGACAGTGTATCTAACGCACTGTGACACCCAGTCCCAGAGGGGGAAAGGACAGTGTATCTAACGCACTGTGACACCCGGTCCCAGAGGGGGAAAGGACAGTGTATCTAACGCACTGTGACACCCGGTCCCAGAGGGGGAAAGGACAGTGTATCTAACGCACTGTGACACCCTGTCCCAGAGGGTGAAATGACAGTGTATCTAACGCACTGTGACACCCGGTCCCAGAGGGGGAAAGGACAGTGTATCTAACGCACTGTGACACCCGGTCCCAGAGGGGGAAAGGAAAGTGTATCGAACGCACTGTGACACCCGGTCCCAGAGGAGGAAAGGACAGTGTATCTAACGCACTGTGACACCGGGTCCAGAGGGGAAAAGGACAGTGTATCTAACGCACTGTGACACCCAGTCCCAGAGGGGGAAAGGACAGTGTATCTAACGCACTGTGACACCCGGTCCCAGAGGGGGAAAGGACAGTGTATCTAACGCACTGTGACACCCTGTCCCAGAGGGGGAAAGGACAGTGTATCTAACGCACTGTGACACCCGGTCCCAGAGGGGGAAAGGACAGTGTATCTAACGCACTGTGACACCCGGTCCCAGAGGGGGAAAGGACAGTGTATCTAACGCACTGTGACACCCGGTCCCAGAGGGGGAAAGGACAGTGTATCTAACGCACTGTGACACCCGGTCCCAGAGGGGGAAAGGACAGTGTATCTAACGCACTGTGACACACAGTCCCAGAGGGCGAAAGGACAGTGTATCTAACGCACTGTGACACACAGTCCCAGAGGGGGAAAGGACAGTGTATCTAACGCACTGTGACACCCAGTCCCAGAGGGGGAAAGGACAGTGTATCTAAGGCACTGTGACACCCGGTCCCAGAGGGGGAAAGGACAGTGTATCTAATGCACTGTGACACCCGGTCCCAGAGGGGGAAAGGACAGTGTATCTAACGCACTGTGACACCCGGTCCCAGAGGGGGAAAGGACAGTGTATCTAACGCACTGTGACACCCGGTCCCAGAGGGGGAAAGGACAGTGTATCTAACGCACTGTGACTCCCAGAGGGGGAAAGGACAGTGTATCTAATGCACGGTGATACCCAGTCCCAGAGGAGGAAATGAAAGTGTATCTAACGAACTGTGACAGAAGATCCCAGATGGGGAAAGGACAGACTATCTAACGCACTGTGACACCGGGTCCCAGAGGCGGAAAGGACAGTGTATCTAACGCACTGTGACACTCAGTCCCAGAGCGAGAAAGGACAGTGTATCTAACGCACTGTGACACACAGTCCCAGAGGAGGAAAGGACAGTGTATCTAACGCACTGTGACACACGGTCCCAGAGAGGGAAAGGACAGTGTATCTAACGCACTGTGACACCCAGACCCAGAGGGGGAAAGGACAGTGTATCTAACGCTCTGTGACACCCGGTCCCAGAGGGGGAAAGGACAGTGTATCTAACGCACTGTGACACCCGGTCCCAGATTTGGAAAGGACAGTGAATCTAACGCACTGTGACACTCGCTCCCAGAGGCGGTAAAGACAGCGTAGCTAACGCACTGTGACTTCCGGTCGCAGATGGGTAAAGGACAGTGTATCTAACGCACTGTCACTTCCGGTCGCAGATGGGTAAAGGACAGTGTATCTAACGCACTGTGACACCCGGTACCAGAGAGGGAAAGGACAGTGTATCTGACGCACTGTGACACCCGGACCCAGAGGGGGAAAGGACAGTGTATCTAACGCACTGTGACACCCGGTCCCAGAGGGGGAAAGGACAGTGTATCTAACGCACTGTGACACCCAGTCCCAGAGGGGGAAAGGACAGTGTATCTAACGCACTGTGACACCCGGTCCCAGAGGGGGAAAGGACAGTGTATATAACGCACTGTGACACCCAGTCCCAGA
>NW_024470797.1:495090-553975 GCF_017639515.1 Carcharodon carcharias | reverse complement strand
GGGGGAAATGACAGTGTATCTAACGCACTGTGACACCCAGTCCCAGAGGGGGAATGGACAGTGTATCTAACGCACTGTGACACCCGGTACCAGAGGGGGAAAGGACAGTGTATCTGACACATTCAGACACCCGGTACCAGAGGGAGAAAGGACAGTGTGTCTAACGCACTGTGACACCCGGTCCCAGAGGGGGAAAGGACAGTGTATCTAACGCACTGTGACACCCGGTCCCAGAGGGGGAAAGGACAGTGTATCTAATGCACTGTGACACCCGGTCCCAGAGGGGGAAAGGACAGTGTATCTAACGCACTGTGACACCCGGTCCCAGAGGGGGAAAGGACAGTGTATCTAACGCACTGTGACACCCAGTCCCAGAGGGGAATGGACAGTGTATCTAACGCACTGTGACACCCGGTCCCAGAGGGGGAAAGGACAGTGTATCTAACGCACTGTGACACCCGGTCCCAGAGGGGGAAAGGACAGTGTATCTAACGCACTGTGACACCCAGTCCCAGAGGGGGAAAGGACAGTGTATCTAATGCACTGTGACACCCGGTCCCAGAGGGGGAAAGGACAGTGTATCTAACGCACTGTGACAATCCGTAGCAGAGGGGGAAAGGACAGTGTATCTAACGCACTGTGACACCCGGTCCCAGAGGGGGAAAGGACAGTGCATCTAACGCACTGTGACACCCGGTCCCAGAGGGGGAAAGGACAGTGTATCTAACGCACTGTGACACCCGGTCCCAGAGGGGGAAAGGACAGTGTATCTAATGCACTGTGACACCCAGTCCCAGAGGGGGAAAGGACAGTGTATCTAACGCACTGTGACACCCAGTCCCAGAGGGGGAAAGGACAGTGTATCTAACGCACTGTGAAACCCATTCCCAGAGGGGGAAAGGACAGTGTATCTAACGCTCCGTGACACGCGGACCCAGAGGGGGAAAGGACAGTGTATCTAATGCACTGTGACACCCAGTCCCAGAGGGGGAAAGGACAGTGTATCTAATGCACTGTGACACCCGGTCCCAGAGAAGGAAAGGACAGTGCATCTAACGCACTGTAACACCTGGTCCCAGAGGGGGAAAGGACAGTGTATCTAACGCACTGTGACACCTGATCCCAGAGGGGGAAAGGACAGTGTATCTAACGCACTGTGACACCCGGTCCCAGAGGGAGAAAGGACAGTGTATCTAACGGCTTGTGACAACCGCTCCCAGAGGGGGAAAGGACAGTGTATCTAACGCACAGTGACACACAGTCCCAGAGGGGGAAATGACAGTGTATCTAATGCACTGTGACAACCGATCCCAGAGGGTGAAAGGGCAGTGTATCAAACGCACAGTGACACACAGTTCCAGAGGGGGATAGGACAGTGCATCTAACGCACTGTGACACGCGGTCCCAGAGGGGGGAAGGACAGTGCATCTAACGCTCTGTGACACCCGGTCCCAGAGGGGGAAATGACAGTTTATCTAATGCACTGTGACACCCAGTCCCAGAGGGGGAAAGGACAGTGTATCTAACGCACTGTGACACCCAGTCCCAGAGGGGGAAAGGACAGTGTATCTAACGCACTGTGACGCCTGGTCCCAGAGGGGGAAAGGACAGTGTATCTAACGCTCCGTGACACCCGGACCCAGAGGGGGAAAGGACAGTGTATCTAATGCACTGTGACACCCAGTCCCAGAGGGGGAAAGGACAGTGTATCTAATGCACTGTGACACCCAGTCCCAGAGAGGGAAAGGACAGTGCATCTAACGCACTGTAACACCTGGTCCCAGAGGGGGAAAGGACAGTGTATCTAACGCACTGTGACACCCGGTCCCAGAGGGAGAAAGGACAGTTTATCTAACGCACTGTGACACCCGGTTCCAGAGGGGGAAAGGACAGTGTAACTAACGCACTGTGACACCTGATCCCAGAGGGGGAAAGGACAGTGTATCTAACGCACTGTGACACCCGGTCCCAGAGGGAGAAAGGACAGTTTATCTAACGCACTGTGACACCCGGTCCCAGAGGGGGAAAGGACAGTGTATCTAACGCAGTGTGACACCCGGTCCCAGAGGGGGAAAGGACAGTGTATCTAACGCACTGTGACACCCGGTCCCAGAGGGGGAAAGGACAGTGTATCTAACGCACTGTGACACCCGGTCCCAGAGGGTGAAAGGACAGTGTATCTAACGCACTGTGACACCCGGTCCCAGAGGAGGAAAGGACAGTGTATCTAACGCACTGTGACACCCGGTCCCAGAGGGCGAAAGGACAGTGCATCTAACGCACTGGGAAACCCATTCCCAGAGGGGGAAAGAACAGTGTATCTAACGCACTGTGACACACGGTCCCAGAGGGGGAAAGGACAGTGTATCTAACGCTCCGTGACACCCGGACCCAGAGGGGGAAAGGACAGTGTATCTAACGCACTGTGACACCCGGTCCCAGAGGTTGAAAGTACAGTTTATCAAACGCACGGTGACACCCGGTCACAGAGGGGGAATGGAAAGTGTATCTAACGCTCTGTGACACCTGGTCCCAGAGGGGGAAAGGACAGTGTATCGTAAGCACTGTGACACCCGGTCACAGAGGGGGAAAGGACAGTGTATCTAACGCACAGTGACACACGATACTCGAGGGGGAAAGGACAGTGTATCTAACGCACTGTGACACCCAGTCCCAGAGGGAGAAAGCACTGTGCATCTAACGCACTGTGACACCCGGTCCCAGAGGGGGAAAGGACAGTGTATCTAACGCACTGTGACACCCGGTCCCAGAGGGGGAAAGGACAGTGTATCTAACGCACTGTGACACCCGGTCCCAGAGGGGGAAAGGACAGTGTATCTAACGCACTGTGACAGTCGGTCCCAGAGGTGGAAAGGACAGTGTATCTAACGCACTGTGACACCCGGTCCCAGAGGGGGAAAGGACAGTGTATCTAACGCACAGTGACACCCGGTCCCAGAGGGGGAAAGGACAGTGTATCTAACGCACTGTGAAACCCGGTCCCAGAGGGAGAAAGGACAGTGTATCTAACGGCTTGTGACAACCGCTCCCAGAGGGGGAAAGGACAGTGTATCTAACGCACAGTGACACACAGTCCCAGAGGGGGAAATGACAGTGTATCTAATGCACTGTGACAACCGATCCCAGAGGGTGAAAGGGCAGTGTATCTAACGCACAGTGACACACAGTTCCAGAGGGGGATAGGACAGTGCAACTAACGCAATGTGACACGCGGTCCCAGAGGGGGGAAGGACAGTGTATCTAACGCAGTGTGAAACCCGGTCCCAACGGGGGAAAGGACAGTGTATCTAACGCACTGTGACACCCGGTCCCAGAGGGAGAAAGGACAGTGTATCTAACGCACTGTGACACCCAGTCCCAGAGGGGGAAAGGACAGTGTATCTAACGCACTGTGACACCCGGTCCCAGAGGGGGAAAGGACAGTGTATCTAACGCACTGTGACACCCGGTCCCAGAGGGGAAAGGACAGTGTATCTAACGCACTGTGACACCCGGTCCCAGAGGAGGAAAGGACAGTGTATCTAACGCACTGTGACACCCGGTCCCAGAGGGGGAAAGGACAGTGTATCTAACGCACTGTGACACCCAGTCCCAGAGAGGGAAAGGACAGTGTATCTAACGCACTGTGACACCCGGTCCCAGAGGGGGAAAGGACAGTGTATCTAACGCACTGTGACACCCAGTCCCAGAGGGGGAAAGGACAGTGTATCTAACGCACTGTGACACCCGCTCCAGGAGGGGCAAAGGACAGTGTATCTAACGCACTGTGACACCCGGTCCCAGAGGGGGAAAGGACAGTGTATCTAACGCACTGTGACACCTGGTCCCAGAGGGGAAAGGACAGTGTATCTAACGCACTGTGACACCCGGTCCCAGAGGGGGAAAGGACAGTGTATCTAACGCACTGTAACACCTGGTCCCAGAGGGGAAAGGACAGTGTATCTAACGCACTGTGACACCTGGTCCCAGAGGGGGAAAGGACAGTGTATCTAACGCACTGTGACACCCGGTCCCAGAGGGGGAAAGGACAGTGTATCTAACGCACTGTGACACCCAGTCCCAGAGGGGGAAAGGACAGTGTATCTAACGCACTGTGACACCCGGTCCCAGAGGGGGAAAGGACAGTGTATCTAACGCACTGGGACAGCCCAGTCCCAGAGGGGGAAAGACAGTGTATCTAACGCTCTGTGACACCCGGTCCCAGAGGGGGAAAGGACAGTGTATCTAACGCACTGGGAAGCCCATTCCCAGAGGGGGAAAGAACAGTGTATCTAACGCACTGTGACACCCGGTCCCAGAGGGGGAAAGGACAGTGTATCTAACGCACTGTGACACCCAGTCCCAGAGAGGGAAAGGACAGTGTATCTAACGCACTGTGACACCCAGTCCCAGAGGGGGAAAGGACAGTGTATCTAACGCACTGTGACACCCGGTCCCAGAGGTTGAAAGTACAGTTTATCAAACGCACGGTGACACCCGGTCACAGAGGGGGAAAGGAAAGTGTATCTAACGCACTGTGACACCCGGTCCCAGAGGGGGAATGGACAGTGTATCTAACGCACTGTGACACCCGGACCCAGAGGGGGAAAGGACAGTGTATCTAACGCATTGTGAAACCCGGTCCCAGAGGGGGAAAGGACAGTGTAACTAACGCACTGTGACACCCGGTACCAGAGGGGGAAAGGACAGTGTATCTAACACACTGTGACACCCAGTCCCAGAGGGAGAAAGCACTGTGCATCTAACGCTCTGTGACACCTGGTCCCAGAGGGGGAAAGGACAGTGTATCTAACGCACTGTGCCACCCGGTCCCAGAGGGAGAAAGGACACTGTATCTAACGCACTGTGACACCCGGTCCCAGAGGGAGAAAGGACAGTGTATCTAACGCACTGTGACACCCTGTCCCAGAGGGGGAAAGGACATTGTATCTGACACATTCAGATACCCGGTACCAGAGGGGGAAAGGACAGTGTATCTAACGCACTGTGACACCCCGTCCCAGAGGGGGAAAGGACATTGTATCTGACACATTCAGACACCCGGGACCAGAGGGAGAAAGTACAGTGTATCTAACGCACTGTGACACCCGGTCCCAGAGGGGGAAAGGACAGTGTATCTAACGCACTGTGACACCCGGTCCCAGAGGGGGAAAGGACAGTTTATCTAACGCACTGTGACACCTGGTCCCAGAGGGGGAAAGGACAGTTTATCTAACGCACTGTGACACCCGGTCCCAGAGGGGGAAAGGACAGTGTATCTAACGCACTGTGACACCCGGTCCCAGAGGGGGAAAGGACAGTGTATCTAAAGCCCTGTGTAACCCGGTCCCAGAGGGGGAAAGGACAGTGTATCTAACGCACTGTGACACCCGGTCCCAGAGGGGGAAAGGACAGTGTATCTAACGCACTGTGACACCCGGTCCCAGAGGGGGAAAGGACAGTGTATCTAACGCTCCGTGACACCCGGACCCAGAGGGGGAAAGGACAGTGCATCTAGCGCACTGTGACACCCGGTCCCAGAGGGTGAAAGGACAGTGTATCTAACGCACTGTGACACCCGCTCCAGGAGGGGCAAAGGACAGTGTATCTAACGCACTGTGACACCCAGTCCCAGAGGGGGACAGGACAGTGTATCTAACGCACTGTGACACCCGGTCCCAGAGGTTGAAAGTACAGTTTATCAAACGCACTGTGACACCCGGTCACAGAGGGGGAAAGGACAGTGTATCTAACGCACTGTCACACATGGTCCCAGAGGGGGAAAGGACAGTGTATCTAACGCACTGTGACACCCGGACCCAGAGGAGGAAAGGACAGTGTATCTAACGCACTGTGACACCCGGTCCCAGAGGGGGAAAGGACAGTGTATCTAACGCACTGTGACACCCGGTCCCAGAGGGGGAAAGGACAGTGTATCTAACGCACTGTGACACCCGGTCCCAGAGGGGGAAAGGACAGTGTATCTAACGCACTGTGACACCCGGTCCCAGAGGGGGAAAGGACAGTGTATCTAACGCACTGTGACACCCGGTCCCAGAGGGGGAAAGGACAGTGTATCTAACGCACTGTGACACCCGGTCCCAGAGGGGGAAAGGACAGTGTATCTAACGCACTGTGACACCCGGTCCCAGAGGGGGAAAGGACAGTGTATCTAACGCACTGTGACACCAGGTCCCAGAGGGGGAAAGGACAGTGTATCTAACGCTCTGTGACACCCGGTCCCAGAGGGGGAAAGGACAGTGTATCTAACGCACTGTGACACCCGGTCCCAGAGGGGGAAAGGACAGTGTATCTAACGCACTGTGACACCCGGTCCCAGAGGGGGAAAGGACAGTGTATCTAACGCACTGTGACACCCGGTCCCAGAGGGGGAAAGGACAGTGTATCTAAGCACTGTAGACACCCGGGACCAGAGGGAGAAAGGACAGTGTATCTAACGCACTGTGACACCCGGTCCCAGAGGGGGAAAGGACAGTGTATCTAAAGCACTGTGACACACGGTCCCAGAGGTGGAAAGGACAGTGTATCTAACGCACTGTGACACCCTGGTCCCAGAGGGGCAACGGACAGTGTATCTAACGCATTGTGACACCCGGTCCCAGAGGGGGAAGTGACAGTGTATCTAACGCACTGTGACACCCGGTCCCAGGGGGAGAAATGACAGTGTATCTAATGCACTGTGACAACCGGTCCCAGAGGGGGAAAGGACAGTGTATCTAACGCACTGTGACACCCGGTCCAAGAGGGGGAAATGACAGTGAATCTAACGCACTGTGAAACCTGGTCCCAGAGGGGGAAAGAACAGTTTATCTAACGCACTGTGACACCAGGTCCCAGAGGGGGAAAGGACAGTGTATCTAACGCACTGTGACACCCGGTCCCAGAGGGGAAAGGACAGTGTATCTAACGCACTGTGACACCAGGTCCCAGAGGGGAAAGGACAGTGTATCTAACGCACTGTGACACCCGGTCCCAGAGGGGGAAAGGACAGTGTATCTAACGCACTGTGACACCCGGTCCCAGAGGGGGAAAGGACAGTGTATCTAACGCACTGTGACACCCGGTCCCAGAGGGGAAAGGACAGTGTATCTAACGCACTGTGACACCCGGTCCCAGAGGGGGAAAGGACAGTGTATCTAACGCACTGTGACACCCGGTCCCAGAGGGGAAAGGACAGTGTATCTAACGCACTGTGACACCCGGTCCCAGAGTGGGAAAGGACAGTGTATCTAATGCACTGGGACACCCTGTCCCAGAGGGTGAAAGGACAGTGTATCTAACGCACTGTGACACCCGGTCCCAGAGGTGGAAGGGACAGTGTATCTAACGCACTGTGACACCAGGTACCAGAGGGGGAAAGGACAGTGTATCTAACGCACTGTGACACCCGGTCCCAGAGGGGGAAAGGACAGTGTATCTAATGCACTGTGACACCCGGTCCCAGAGGGGGAAAGGACAGTGTATCTAACGCACTGTGACACCCGGTCCCAGAGGGGGAAAGGACAGTGTATCTAACGCACTGTGACACCCGGTCCCAGAGGGGGAAAGGACAGTGTATCTAACGCACTGTGACACCCGGTCCCAGAGGGGGAAAGGACAGTGTATCTAACGCACTGTGACACCCGGTCCCAGAGGGGGAAAGGACAGTGTATCTAACGCACTGTGAAACCCGGTCCCAGAGGGGGAAAGGACAGTGTATCTAACGCACTGTGACACCCAGTCCAGAGGGGGAAAGACAGTGTATCTAACGCACTGTGACACCTGGTCCCAGAGGGGGAAAGGACAGTGTATCTAACGCACTGTGACACCCGGTCCCAGAGGGGGAAAGGACAGTGTATCTAACGCACTGTGACACCCGGTCCCAGAGGGGGAAAGGACAGTGTATCTCAGGCACTGTTACACCCGGTCACAGAGGGGGAAAGGACAGTGTATCTAACGCACTGTGACACCCGGTCCCAGAGGGGGAAAGACAGTGTATCTAAAGCACTGTGACAACCAGTCCCAGAGGTGGAAAGGACAGTGCATCTAACGCATTGTGACACCCGGTCCCAGAGGTTGAAATGACAGTGTATCTAACGCACTGTGACAACAGGTCCCAGAGAGGGAAAGGACAGTGTATCTAATGCACGGTGACACCCAGTCCCAGAGGGGGAAATGACAGTGTATATAATGCACTGTGACACCCGGTCCCAGAGGGTGAAAGGACAGTGTATCTAATGCACTGTGACACCCAGTCCCAGAGGGGGAAAGGACAGAGTATCTGACACATTCAGACACGTGTTACCAGAGGGGGAAAGGACAGTGTATCTGACACATTCAGACACCCGGTACCAGAGGGGCAAAGGACAGTGTATCTAACGCACTGTGACACCCGGTCCCAGTGGGGGAAAGGACAGTGTATCTAATGCACTGTGACACCCGGTCCCAGAGGGGGAAAGGACAGTGTATCTAACGCACTGTGACACCGGTACCAGAGGGGGAAAGAACAGTGTATCTAACGCACTGTGACACCCGGTCCCAGAGGGGAAAGGACAGTGTATCTAACGCACTGTGACACCCGGTCCCAGAGGGGGAAAGGACAGTGTATCTAACGCACTGTGACACCCGGTCCCAGAGGGGGAAAGGACAGTGTATCTAACGCACTGTGACACCCGGTCCCAGAGGGGGAAAGGACAGTGTATCTAACGCACTGTGACACCCGCTCCAGGAGGGGCAAAGGACAGTGTATCTAATGCACTGTGACACCCAGTCCCAGAGGGGGAAAGGACAGTGTATCTAACGCACTGTGACACCCGGTCCCAGAGGGGGAAAGGACAGTGTATCTAACGCACTGTGACAGTCGGTCCCAGAGGGGGAAAGGACAGTGTATCTAACGCACTGTGACACCCGGTCCCAGAGGGGGAAATGACAGTGTATCTAACACGTTCAGACACCCGGTACCAGAGGGGGAAAGAACAGTCTATCTAACGCACTGGGACACACGGTACCAGAGCGGTTAAGGGCAGTGTATCTAATGCACTGTGACACCCGGTCACAGAGGGGGAAAGGAGAGTGTATCTAACGCACTGTGACACCCGGTACCAGAGAGGGAAAGGACAGTGTATCTAACGCACTATGACACCCGGTCCCAGAGCGGGAAAGGACAGTGTATCTAACGCACTGTGACACCCCGTCCCAGAGGGGGAAATGACAGTGTATCTAACGCACTGTGACACCCGGTCCCAGAGGGGGAAAGGACAGTGTATCTAACGCACTGTGACACCCGGTCCCAGAGGGGGAAAGGTCAGTGTATCTAACGCACTGTGACACCCGGTCCCAGAGGGGCAAAGGACAGTGTATCTAATGCACTGTGACACCCGGTCCCAGAGGGGGAAAGGACAGTGTATCTAACGCACTGTGAAACCCATTTCCAGAGGGGGAAAGAACAGTGTATCTAACGCACTGTGACACCTGGTCCCAGAGGGGGAAAGGACACTGTATCTAACGCACTGTGACACCCGGTCCCAGAGGGGGAAAGGACAGTGTATCTCAGGCACTGTGACACCCGGTCACAGAGGGGGAAAGGACAGTGTATCTAACGCACTGTGACACCCGGTCCCAGAGGGGGAAAGACAGTGTATCTAAAGCACTGTGACAACCAGTCCCAGAGGTGGAAAGGACAGTGCATCTAACGCACTGTGACACCCAGTCCCAGAGGGGGAAAGACAGTGTATCTAAAGCACTGTGACAACCAGTCCCAGAGGTGGAAAGGACAGTGTATCTAACGCACTGTGACAACAGGTCCAAGAGGGGGAAAGGACAGTGTATCTAACGCATTGTGACACCCGGTCCCAGAGGTTGAAATGACAGTGTATCTAACGCACTGTGACAACAGGTCCCAGAGAGGGAAAGGACAGTGTATCTAATGCACGGTGACACCCAGTCCCAGAGGGGGAAATGACAGTGTATATAATGCACTGTGACACCCGGTCCCAGAGGGTGAAAGGACAGTGTATCTAATGCACTGTGACACCCAGTCCCAGAGGGGGAAAGGACAGAGTATCTGACACATTCAGACACGTGTTACCAGAGGGGGAAAGGACAGTGTATCTGACACATTCAGACACCCGGTACCAGAGGGGCAAAGGACAGTGTGTCTAACGCACTGTGACACCCGGTACCAGAGGGGCAAAGGACAGTGTATCTAACGCACTGTCACACCCGGTCACAGAGGGGGAAAGGACAGTGTATCTAACGCACTGTCACACACGGTCCCAGAGGGGGAAAGGACAGTGTATCTAACGCACTGTGACACCCGGACCCAGAGGAGGAAAGGACAGTGTATCTAACGCACTGTGACACCCGGTCCCAGAGGGGGAATGGACAGTGTATCTAACGCACTGTGACACCCGGTCCCAGAGGGAGAAAGGACAGTGCATCTAACGCACTGTGACACCTGGTCCCAGAGGGGGAAAGGACAGTGTATCTAACGCACTGTGACACCCGGTCCCAGAGGGGGAAAGGACAGTGTATCTAATGCACTGTGACACCCGGTCCCAGAGGGGGAAAGGACAGTGTATCTAACGCACTGTGACACCCGGTAACAAAGGTGGAAAGGACAGTGTATTTAAGCACTGTGACATCTGGTGCCAGAGGTGGAAAGGACAGTGCATCTACTGCACTGTGACACCCGGTCCCAGAGGGAGAAAGGACAGTGTATCTAACGCACTGTGACAACCGGTCCCAGAGTGGGAAAGGACAGTGCATCTAATGCACTGTGCCACCCGGTCCCAGAGGGAGAAAGGACAGTGTATCTAACGCCGTGTACACATGGTCCCAGAGGGAGAAAGGATAGTGTATCTAACGCACTGTGCCACCCGGACCCAGAGGGAGAAAGGACAGTGTATCTAATGCACTGTGACACCCTGTCCCAGAGGGGGAAAGAACAGTGTATCTGACACATTCAGACACCCGGTACCAGAGGGGGAAAGGACAGTGTATCTAATGCACTGTGACACCCCGTCCCAGAGGGGGAAAGGACAGTGTATCTGACACATTCAGACACCCGGGACCAGAGGGAGAAAGGACAGTGTATCTAACGCACTGTGACACCCGGTCCCAGAGGGGGAAAGGACAGTGTATCTAAAGCACTGTGACACACGGTCCCAGAGGAGGAAAGGACAGTGTATCTAACGCACTGTGAAACCTGGTCCCAGAGGGGGAAAGGACAGTGTATCTAACGCACTGTGACACCCGGTCCCAGAGGGGGAAGGGACAGTGTATCTAACGCACTGTGACACCCGGTCCCAGAGGGGGAAAGGACAGTGTATCTAATGCACTGTGACACCCGGTCCCAGAGGGGGAAAGGACAGTGTATCTAACGCACTGTGACACCCGGTCCAAGAGGGGGAAAGGACAGTGCATCTAACGCACTGTGAAACCTGGTCCCAGAGGGGGAAAGAACAGTTTATCTAACGCACTGTGACACCAGGTCCCAGAGGGGTAAACGACAGTGTATCTAACGCACTGTGACACCCGGTCACAGAGGGGCAATGGAAAGTGTATCTAACGCACTGTGACACCCAGTTCCAGAGGGAGAAAGCACTGTGCATCTAACGCTGTGTGACACCCGGTCCCAGAGGGGGAAAGGACAGTGCATCTAACGCACTGTGACACCCAGTCCCAGAGGGGGAAAGGACAGTGTATCTAACGCAGTGTGAAACCCGGTCCCAGAGGGAGAAGGGACAGTGTATCTAACGCCTTGTGACACCCGGTCCCAGAGGGGGAAAGCACATTGCATCTAACGCACTGTGACACCCGGTCCCAGAGGGGGAAATGACAGTGTATCTAATGCACTGTGACACCCAGTCCCAGAGGGGGAAAGGACAGTGTATCTAACGCACTGTGACACCCGGTACCAGAGGGGGAAAGGACAGTGTATCTAACGCACTGTGACACCCAGTCCCAGAGGGGGAAAGGACAGTGTATCTAACGCACTGTGAGACACCCGGTACCAGAGGGGGAAAGGACAGTGTATCTAACGCACTGTGAAACCCATTTCCAGAGGGGGAAAGAACAGTGTATCTAAAGCACTGTGACACCCGGTCCCAGAGGGGGAAAGGACAGTGTATCTAACGCACTGTGACACCCGGTCCCAGAGGGGGAAAGGACAGTGTATCTAAAGCACTGTGACACCAGTCCCAGAGGGGGAAAGGACAGTGTATCTAACGCACTGTGACACCAGGTCCAAGAGGGGGAAAGGACAGTGTATCTAACGCACTGTGACACCCGGTCCCAGAGGGTGAAAGGACAGTGTATCTAACGCACTGTGACACCCGGTCCCAGAGAGGGAAAGGACAGTGTATCTAACGCACTGTGACACCCGGTCCCAGAGGGGGAAAGGACAGTGTATCTAACGCACTGTGACACCCGGTCCCAGAGGGGGAAAGGACAGTGTATCTAACGCACTGTGACACCTGGTCCCAGAGGGGGAAAGGACAGTGTATCTAACGCACTGTGACACCCGGTCCCAGAGGGGGAAAGGACAGTGTATCTAACGCACTGTGACACCCGGTCCAGAGGGGAAAGGACAGTGTATCTAACGCACTGTGACACCCGGTCCCAGAGGGGGAAAGGACAGTGTATCTAACGCACTGTGACACCCGGTCCCAGAGGGGGAAAGGACAGTGTATCTAACGCACTGTGAAACCCGGTCCCAGAGGGGGAAAGGACAGTGTATCTAACGCACTGTGACACCCGGTCCCAGAGGGGGAAAGGACAGTGTATCTAACGCACTGTGACACCGTGTCCAGAGGGGGAAAGGACAGTGTATCTAACGCACTGTGACACCCGGTCCCAGAGGGGCAAAGGACAGTGTATCTAACGCACTGTGACACCCGGTCCCAGAGGGGGAAAGGACAGTGTATCTAACGCACTGTGACACCCGGTCCCAGAGGGGGAAAGGACAGTGTATCTAACGCACTGTGACACCCGGTCCCAGTGGGGGAAAGGACAGTGTATCTAACGCACTGTGACACCCGCTCCAGAGGGGCAAAGGACAGTGTATCTAATGCACTGTGACACCCAGTCCCAGAGGGGGAAAGGACAGTGTATCTAACGCACTGTGACACTCTGTCCCAGAGGGGGAAAGGACAGTGTATCTAACGCACTGTGACACCCATTCCCAGAGGGGGAAGTGACAGTGTATCTAATGCACTGTTACACCCGGTCCCAGAGGGAGAAAGGACAGTCTATCTAACTTACTGTGACACCCGGACCCAGAGGGGGAAAGGACAGTGTATCTAACGCACTGTGACACACGGTCCCAGAGGGGGAAAGGACAGTGTATCTAACGCACTGTGACACCCGGTCCCAGAGGGGGAAAGGACAGTGTATCTAACGCACTGTGACACCTGGTCCCAGAGGGGGAAAGGACAGTGTATCTAACGCACTGTGACACCCGGTCCCAGAGGGGGAAAGGACAGTGTATCTAACGCACTGTGACACCCGGTCCCAGAGGGGGAAAGGACAGTGTATCTAACGCACTGTGACACCCGGTCCCAGAGGGGGAAAGGACAGTGTATCTAACGCACTGTGACACCCGGTCCCAGAGAGGGAAAGGACAGTGTATCTAACGCACTGTGACACCCGGTCCCAGAGGGGGAAAGGACAGTGTATCTAACGCACTGTGACACCCGGTCCCAGAGGGGGAAAGGACAGTGTATCTAACGCACTGTGACAACCGGTCCCAGAGGAGGAAAGGACAGTGTATCTAACGCACTGTGACAACCGGTCCAAGAGGGGGAAAGGACAGTGTATCTAACGCACTGTGACACCCAGTCCCAGAGGGGGAAAGGACAGTGTATCTAATGCACGGTGACACCCAGTCCCAGAGGGGGAAATGACAGTGTATATAATGCACTGTGACACCCGGTCCCAGAGGGGCAAAGGACAGTGTATCTAATGCACGGTGACACCCAGTCCCAGAGGGGGAAATGACAGTGTATATAATGCACTGTGACACCCGGTCCCAGAGGGTGAAAGGACAGTGTATCTAATGCACTGTGACACCCAGTCCCAGAGGGGGAAAGGACAGAGTATCTGACACATTCAGACACGTGTTACCAGAGGGGGAAAGGACAGTGTATCTGACACATTCAGACACCCGATACCAGAGGGGCAAAGGACAGTGTGTCTAACGCACTGTGACACCCGGTCCCAGAGGGGGAAAGGACAGTGTATCTAACGCACTGTGACACCCGGTCCCAGTGGGGGAAAGGACAGTGTATCTAACGCACTGTGACACCCGGTCCCAGTGGGGGAAAGGACAGTGTATCTAACGCACTGTGACACCCGGTCCCAGAGGGGGAAAGGACAGTGTATCTAACGCACTGTGACACCCGGTCCCAGAGGGGAAAGGACAGTGTATCTAACGCACTGTGACACCTGGTCCCAGAGGGGGAAAGGACAGTGTATCTAACGCACTGTGACACCCGGTCCCAGAGGGGGAAAGGACAGTGTATCTAACGCACTGTGACACCCAGGTCCCATAGGGGGAAAGGACAGTGTATCTAACGCACTGTGACACCCGGTCCCAGAGGGGAAAGGACAGTGTATCTAACGCACTGTGACACCCGGTCCCAGAGGGGGAAAGGACAGTGTATCTAACGCACTGTGACACCCGGTCCCAGAGGGGGAAAGGACAGTGTATCTAACGCACTGTGACACCCGGTCCCAGAGGGGGAAAGGACAGTGTATCTAACGCACTGTGACACCCAGTCCCAGAGGGGGAAAGGACAGTGTATCTAACGCACTGTGACACCCGATCTTCGAGGTGGAAAGGACAGTGTATCTAACGCACTGTGACAACCGGTCCAAGAGAGGGAAAGGACAGTGTATCGTAACGCACTGTGCCACCTGGTCCCAGAGGGAGAAAGGACAGTGTATCTAACGCACTGTGACACCCGGTCCCAGAGGGGGAAAGGACAGTGTATCTAACGCACTGTGACACCCGGTCCCAGAGAGGGAAAGGACAGTGTATCTAAAGCACTGTGACACCCGGTACCAGAGGGGGAAAGGACAGTGTATCTAACGCACTGTGACACCCGGTACCAGAGGGGGAAAGGACAGTGCATCTAAAGCACTGTGACACCCGGTCCCAGAGGAGGAAAGGACAGTGTATCTAACGCACTGTGACAACCGGTCCGAGAGGGGGAAAGGACAGTGTATCTAATGCATTGTGACACCCGGTCCCAGAGAGGGAAAGGACAGTGTATCTAACGCAGTGTGACACCCGGTCCCAGAGAGGGAAAGGACAGTGTATCTAACGCAAAGTGACACCTGGTCCCAGAGGGGGAAAGGACAGTGTATCTAACGCACTGTGACACCGGGTCCCAGAGGGTGAAAGGACAGTGTATCTAAAGCACTGTGAAACCCGGTCCCAGAGGGAGAGAGGACAGTGTATCTAACGCACTGTGACACCCGATCCCAGAGGGGGAAAGGACAGTGTATCTAATGCACTGTGACACCTGGTCCCAGAGGGGGAATGGACAGTGTATCTAATGCACTGTGACACCCGGTCCCAGAGGGGGAAATGACAGTGTATCTAACACGTTCAGACACCCGGTACCAGAGGGGGAAAGAACAGTCTATCTAACGCACTGGGACACACGGTACCAGAGCGGTTAAGGGCAGTGTATCTAATGCACTGTGACACCCGGTCACAGAGGGGGAAAGGAGAGTGTATCTAACGCACTGTGACACCCGGTACCAGAGAGGGAAAGGACAGTGTATCTAACGCACTATGACACCCGGTCCCAGAGCGGGAAAGGACAGTGTATCTAACGCACTGTGACACCCCGTCCCAGAGGGGGAAAGGACAGTGTATCTAACGCACTGTGACACCCGGTCCCAGAGGGGGAAAGGACAGTGTATCTAACGCACTGTGACACCCGGTCCCAGAGGGGGAAAGGACAGTGTATCTAACGCACTGTGACATCTGGTTCCAGAGGGGGAAAGGACAGTGTATCTAACGCACTGTGACACCCGGTCCCAGAGGGAGAAAGGACAGTGTATCTAACGCACTGTGACACCCGGTCCCAGAGGGGGAAAGGACAGTGTATCTAACGCACTGTGACACCCGGTCACAGAGGGGGAAAGGACAGTGTATCTAACGCACTGTGACACCCGGTCCCAGAGGGGGAAAGGACAGTGTATCTAACGCACTGTGACAACCAATTCCAGAGGGAGAAAGGACAGTGTATCTAACGCACTGTGACACCCGGTCCCAGAGGGGGAAAGGACAGTGTATCTAACGCACTGTGACACCCGGTCCCAGAGGGGGAAAGGACAGTGTATCTAACGCCTTGTGAAACCCGGTCCCAGAGGGAGAAAGGACAGTGTATCTAACGCCTTGTGACACCCGGTCCGAGAGGGGGAAAGGACAGTGTATCTAACGCATTGTGACACCCGGTCACAGAGGGGGAAAGGACAGTGTATCTGACACATTCAGACACCCGGTACCAGAGGGGGAAAGGACAGTGTATCTGACACATTCAGACACCTGGTCCCAGAGGGGGAAAGGACAGTGTATCTAACGCACTGTGACACCTGGTCCCAGAGGGGGAAAGGATAGTGTATCTAACGCACAGTGACACCCGGTCCCAGAGGGGGAAAGGACAGTGTATCTAAGGCACTGTTACACCCGGTCACAGAGGGGGAAAGGACAGTGTATATAACGCACTGTGACACCCGATCTTCGAGGGGGAAAGGACAGTGTATCTAACGCACTGTGACACCCGATCCCAGAGTGGGAAAGAACAGTGTATCTAACGCTCCGTGACACCCGGACCCAGAGGGGGAAAGGACAGTGCATCTAACGCACTGTGACACCCGGTCCCAGAGGGGGAAATGACAGTGTATCTAACGCAACCTGACACCCGGTCCCAGAGGGGGAAAGGACAGTGTATCTGACACATTCAGACACCCGGTACCAGAGGGGGAAAGGACAGTGTATCTAACGCACTGTGACACCCAGTCCCAGAGGGGGAAAGGACAGTGTATCTAACGCACTGTGACACCCGGTCCCAGAGGGGGAAAGGACAGTGTATCTAACGCACTGTGACACCCGGTCCCAGAGGGGGAAAGGACAGTGTATCTAACGCTCTGTGACACCCGGTCCCAGAGGGGGAAAGGACAGTGTATCTAACGCACTGTGACACCCGGTCCCAGAGGGGGAAAGGACAGTGTATCTAACGCACTGTGACACCCGGTCCCAGAGGGTGAAAGGACAGTGTATCTAACGCACTGTGACACCCGGTCCCAGAGGGGGAAAGGACAGTGTATCTAACGCACTGTGACACCCGCTCCAGGAGGGGCAAAGGACAGTGTATCTAATGCACTGTGACACCCAGTCCCAGAGGGGGACAGGACAGTGTATCTAACGCACTGTGACACCCGGTCCCAGAGGTTGAAAGTACAGTTTATCAAACGCACGGTGACACCCGGTCACAGAGGGGGAATGGAAAGTGTATCTAACGCACTGTGACACCCGGTCCCAGAGGGGGAAAGGACAGTGTATCTAACGCACTGTCACACCCGGTCACAGAGGGGGAAAGGACAGTGTATCTAACGCACTGTCACACACGGTCCCAGAGGGGGAAAGGACAGTGTATCTAACGCACTGTGACACCCGGACCCAGAGGAGGAAAGGACAGTGTATCTAACGCACTGTGACACCCGGTCCCAGAGGGGGAATGGACAGTGTATCTAACGCACTGTGACACCCGGACCCAGAGGGAGAAAGCACTGTGCATCTAACGCTCTGTGACACCTGGTCCCAGAGGGGGAAAGGACAGTGTATCTAACGCACTGTGACACCCGGTCCCAGAGGGGGAAAGGACAGTGTATCTAACGCACTGTGACACCCGGTCCCAGAGGGGGAAAGGACAGTGTATCTAACGCACTGTGACACCCGGTAACAAAGGTGGAAAGGACAGTGTATCTAACGCACTGCGACATCTGGTGCCAGAGGTGGAAAGGACAGTGCATCTACTGCACTGTGACACCCGGTCCCAGAGGGAGAAAGGACAGTGTATCTAACGCACTGTGACAACCGGTCCCAGAGTGGGAAAGGAAAGTGTATCTAACGCACTGTGACACCCGGTCCCAGGGGTGGAATGGACAGTGTATCTAACGCACTGTGACACCAGGTCCCAGAGGGAGAAAGGACAGTGTATCTAACGCACTGTGACACCCGGACCCAGAGGGAGAAAGGACAGTGTATCTAACGCACTGTGACACCCAGTCCCAGAGGGGGAAAGGACAGTGTTTCTAACGCACTGTAATACCCGGTCCCAGAGGGGGAAAGGACAGTGTATCTAATGCAATGTGACACCCGGTTCCTGAGGGAGAAAGGATAGTGTATCTAATGCACAGTGACACCCGGTCCCAGAGGGGAAAGGACAGTGTATCTAACGCACTGTGACACCCGGTCCCAGAGGGGGAAAGGACATTGTATCTAACGCACTGTGACACCCGGTCCCAGAGGGGGAAAGGACAGTGTATCTAACGCACTGTGACACCCGGTCCCAGAGGGGGAAAGGACAGTGTATCTAACGCACTGTGACACCCGGTCCCAGAGGGGGAAAGGACAGTGTATCTAACGCACTGTGACACCCGGTCCCAGAGGGGGAAAGGACAGTGTATCTAACGCACTGTGACACCCGGTCCCAGAGGGGAAAGGACAGTGTATCTAACGCACTGTGACACCCTGGTCCCAGAGGGGGAAAGGACAGTGTATCTAACGCACTGTGACACCCGGTCCCAGAGGGGGAAAGGACAGTGTATCTAACGCACTGTGACACCCGGTCCCAGAGGGGGAAAGGACAGCTTAGCAAACGCAGTGTGACACCCAGTCCCAGAGGGGGAAAGAACAGTGTATCTAACGCACTGTGACACACAGTCCCAGAGGGAGAAAGGACAGTGTATCTAACGCACTGTGACACCTGGTCCCAGAGGGGGAAAGGACAGTGTATCTAACGCACTGTGACACCCGGTCCCAGAGGGGGAAAGGACAGTGTATCTAACGCACTGTGACACCCGGTCCCAGAGGGGGAAAGGACAGTGTATCTAACGCACTGTGACACCCGGTCCCAGAGGGGGAAAGGACAGTGTATCTAACGCACTGTGACACCCGGTCCCAGAGGGGGAAAGGACAGTGTATCTAACGCACTGTGACACCCAGGTCCCAGAGGGGGAAAGGACAGTGTATCTAACGCACTGTGACACCCGGTCCCAGAGGGGGAAAGGACAGTGTATCTAACGCACTGTGACACCCAGTCCCAGAGGGGGAAAGGACAGTGTATCTAATGCACTGTGACACCAGGTCCCAGAGGGGGAAAGGACAGTGTATCTAACGCACTGTGACACCCGGTCCCAGAGGGGGAAAGGACAGTGTATCTAACGCACTGTGAAACCCAGTCCCAGAGGGGGAAAGACAGTGTATCTAACGCACTGTGACACCCGGTCCCAGAGGGGGAAAGGATAGTGTATCTAACGCACTGTGACACCCGGTCCCAGATGTGGAATGGACAGTGTATCTAACGGAGTGTGACATCCAGTACCAGAGGGGGAAAGGACAGTGTATCTCACGCACTGTGACACACGGTGCCAGAGGGGGAAAGGACAGTGTATCTAACGCACTGTGACACCCGGTCCCAGAGGGGGAAAGGACAGTGTATCTAACGCACTGTGACACCCGGTCCCAGTGGGGGAAAGGACAGTGTATCTAACGCACTGTGACACCCGGTCCCAGAGGGGGAAAGGACAGTGTATCTAACGCACTGTGACACCCGGTCCCAGAGGGGGAAAGGACAGTGTATCTAACGCACTGTGACACCCGGTCCCAGAGGGGGAAAGGACAGTGTATCTAACGCACTGTGACACCCGGTCCCAGAGGGGGAAAGGACAGTGTATCTAACGCACTGTGACACCCGGTCCCAGAGGGGGAAAGGACAGTGTATCTAACGCACTGTGACACCCGGTCCCAGAGGGGGAAAGGACAGTGTATCTAACGCACTGTGACACCCGGTCCCAGAGGGGGAAAGGACAGTGTATCTAACGCACTGTGACACCCGGTCCCAGAGGGGGAAAGGACAGTGTATCTAACGCACTGTGACACCCGGTCCCAGAGGGGGAAAGGACAGTGTATCTAACGCACTGTGACACCCGGTCCCAGAGGGGGAAAGGACAGTGTATCTAACGCACTGTGACACCCAGGTCCCAGAGGGGGAAAGGACAGTGTATCTAACGCACTGTAACACCCGGTCCCAGAGGGGGAAAGGACAGTGTATCTAACGCACTGTGACAACCGGTCCAGAGGGGAAAGGACAGTGTATCTAACGCACTGTGACACCTGGTCCCAGAGGGAGAAAGGACAGTGTATCTAACGCACTGTGACACCCGGTCCCAGAGGGAGAAAGGACAGTGTATCTAACGCACTGTGACACCCGGTCCCAGAGGGGGAAAGGACAGTGTATCTAACGCACTGTGACACCCGGTCCCAGAGAGGGAAAGGACAGTGTATCTAACGCACTGTGACACCCGGTCCCAGAGGGGGAAAGGACAGTGTATCTAACGCACTGTGACACCCGGTACCAGAGGGGGAAAGGACAGTGCATCTAAAGCACTGTGACAACCGGTCCCAGAGGAGGAAAGGACAGTGTATCTAACGCATTATGGCAACCGGTCCGAGAGGGGGAAAGGACAGTGTATCTAACGCACTGTGACACCCGGTCCCAGAGAGGGAAAGGACAGTGTATCTAACGCACTGTGACACCCGGTCCCAGAGAGGGAAAGGACAGTGTATCTAACGCACTGTGACACCTGGTCCCAGAGGGGGAAAGGACAGTGTATCTAACGCACTGTGACACCCGGTCCCAGAGGGGGAAAGGACAGTGTATCTAACGCACTGTGAAACTTTGGTCCCAGAGGGGGAAAGGACAGTGTATCTAACGCACTGTGACACCCGGTCCCAGAGGGGGAAAGGACAGTGTATCTAACGCACTGTGACACCCGGTACCAGAGGGGGAAAGGACAGTCTATCTAACGCACTGTGACACACGGTACCAGAGGGGGAAAGGACAGTGTATCTAACGCACTGTGACACCCGGTCCCAGAGGGGGAAAGGACAGTGTATCTAACGCACTGTGACACCCGGTCCCAGAGGGGTAAGGACAGTGTATCTAACGCACTGTGACACCCGGTCCCAGAGCGGGAAAGGACAGTGTATCTAACGCACTGTGACACCCGGTCCCAGAGGGGGAAAGGACAGTGTATCTAACGCACTGTGACACCCGGTCCCAGAGGGGGAAAGGACAGTGTATCTAACGCACTGTGACACCCGGTCCCAGAGGGGGAAAGGACAGTGTATCTAACGCACTGTGACATCTGGTTCCAGAGGGGGAAAGGACAGTGTATCTAACGCACTGTAACACCCGGTCCCAGAGGGGGAAAGGACAGTGTATCTAACGCACTGTGACACCCGGTCCCAGAGGGGGAAAGGACAGTGTATCTAACGCACTGTGACACCCGGTCCCAGAGGGGGAAAGGACAGTGTATCTAACGCACTGTGAAACCCGGACCCAGAGGGGGAAAGGACAGTGTATCTAACGAACTGTGACACACGGTCCCAGAGGGGGAAAGGACAGTGTATCTAACGCATTGTGAAATATGGTCCCAGAGGGGGAAAGGACAGTGTATCTAACGCACTGTGACACCGAGTTCCAGAGGGAGAAAGCACTGTGCATCTAACGCTCTGTGACACCCGGTCCGAGAGGGGGAAAGGACAGTGTATCTAACGCACTGTGACACCCGGTCCCAGAGGGGGAAAGGACAGTGTATCTAACGCCTTGTGAAACCCGGTCCCAGAGGGAGAAAGGACAGTGTATCTAACGCACTGTGACACCCGGTCCGAGAGGGGGAAAGGACAGTGTATCTAACGCACTGTGACACCCGGTCACAGAGGGGGAAAGGACAGTGTATCTAACGCACTGTGACACCCGGTACCAGAGGGGGAAAGGACAGTGTATCTAACGCACTGTGACACCCGGTCCCAGAGGGGGAAAGGACAGTGTATCTACGCACATTCAGACACCCGGTACCAGAGGGGGAAAGGACAGTGTATCTACGCACTGTGACACCTGGTCCCAGTGGGGGAAAGGACAGTGTATCTAACGCACTGTGACACCCAGTCCCAGAGGGGGAAAGGACAGTGTATCTAACGCACTGTGACACCTGGTCCCAGAGGGGGAAAGGACAGTGTATCTAACGCACTGTGACACCCGGTCCCAGAGGGGGAAAGGACAGTGTATCTAAGGCACTGTTACACCCGGTCACAGAGGGGGAAAGGACAGTGTATATAACGCACTGTGACACCCGATCTTCGAGGGGGAAAGGACAGTGTATCTAACGCACTGTGACACCCCATCCCAGAGTGGGAAAGAACAGTGTATCTAACGCTCCGTGACACCCGGACCCAGAGGGGGAAAGGACAGTGCATCTAACGCACGGTGACACCCGGTCCCAGAGGGGGAAAGGACAGTGTATCTGACACATTCAGACACCCGGTACCAGAGGGGAAAGGACAGTGTATCTAACGCACTGTGACACCCAGTCCCAGAGGGGGAAAGGACAGTGTATCTGACACATTCAGACACCCGGTACCAGAGGGGGAAAGGACAGTGTGTCTAACGCACTGTGACACCCGGTCCCAGTGGGGGAAAGGACAGTGTATCTAACGCATTGTGAAACCCATTCCCAGAGGGGAAAAGAACAGTGTATCTAACGCACTGTGACACCTGGTCCCAGAGGGGGAAAGGATAGTGTATCTAACGCTCCGTGACACCCGGACCCAGTGGGGGAAAGGACAGTGTATCTAACGCACTTTGACACTCAGTCCCAGAGGGGGAAAGGACAGTGTATCTAACGCATTGTGACACCTGGTCCCAGAGGGGGAAAGGACAGTGTACCTAACGCACTGTGACACACGGTCCCAGAGGGGGAAAGGACAGTGTATCTAACGCACTGTGACACCTGGTCCCAGAGGGGGAAAGGACAGTGTATCTAACGCACTGTGACACCCGGTCCCAGAGGAGGAAAAGACAGTTTATCTGTCTAACGCAATGTGAAACCGAATGCCAGAGGGGGAAAGAACGGTCTATATAACGCACTGTAACACCCGGTCCCAGAGGTTGAAAGGACAGTGTATCTAACGCACTGTGACACCCAGTCCCAGAGGATGAAAGGACAGTGAATCTAACGCACTGTGACACCTGGTCCCATAGGGGGAAAGGACAGTGTATCTAACGCACTGTGACACCCGGTCCCAGGGGGGGAAAGGACAGTATATCTAATGCACTGTGACACCCGATCTTTGAGGGGGAAAGGACAGTGTATCTAACGCACTGTGAAACCCGGTCCCAGAGGGGGAAAGGACAGTGTATCTAACGCACTGTGACACCCGGTCCCAGAGGGAGAAAGGACAGTGCATCTAACGCACTGTGAAACCTGGTCCCAGAGGGAGAAAGGACAGTGCACCTAACGCACTGTGAAACCTGGTCCCAGAGGGGGAAAGGACAGTGCATCTAACGCACTGTGACACACGGTCCCAGAGGGTGAAAGGACAGTGCATCTAACGCACTGTGACACACGGTCCCAGAGGGTGAAAGGACAGTGTATCTAACGCACTGTGAAACCCGGTCCCAGAGGGAGAAAGGACAGTCTATCTAACTTACTGTGACACCCGGTCACAGAGGGGGAAAGGACAGTGTATCTAATGCACTGTGACACCCAGTCCCAGAGGGGGAAAGGAAAGTGTATCTGACAAATTCAGACACCCGGTACCAGAGGGGGAAAGGACAGTGTATCTAACGCACTGTGACACCCGGTCCCAGAGGGGGAAAGGACAGTGTATCTAACGCACTGTGACACCCCGTCCCAGAGTGGGAAAGGACAGTGCATCGTAAGCACTGTGAAACCCGGTCCCAGAGGGAGAAAGGACAGTCTATCTAACTTACTGTGACACCCGGTCACAGAGGGGGAAAGGACAGTGTATCTAATGCACTGTGACACCCAGTCCCAGAGGGGGAAAGGAAAGTGTATCTGACACATTCAGACACCCGGTACCAGAGGGGGAAAGGACAGTGTATCTAACGCACTGTGACACCCGGTCCCAGAGGGGGAAAGGACAGTGTATCTAACGCACTGTGACACCTGGTCCCAGAGGGGGAAATGACAGTGTATCTAATGCACTGTGACACCCAGTCCCAGAGGGGGAAAGGACAGTGTATCCAACGCAATGTGACACCCGGTCCCAGAGGAGGAAAGGACAGTGTATCTAACGCACTGTGACACCCGGTACCAGAGGGGGAAAGGACAGTGTATCTAACGCACTGTGACACCCGGTCCCAGAGGGGGAAAGGACAGTGTATCCAACGCAATGTGACACCCGGTCCCAGAGGAGGAAAGGACAGTGTATCTAACGCACTGTGACACCCGGTCCCAGAGGGGGAAAGGACAGTTTATCTAATGCACGGTGACACCCGGACCCAGAGGGGGAAAGGACAGTGTATCTAACGCACTGTGACACCTGGTCCCAGAGGGGGAAAGGACAGTGTATCTAACGCACTGTGACACCCGGTCACAGAGGGGGAAAGGACAGTGTATCTAACGCACTGTGACACCCAGTCCAAGAATGGGAAAGGACAGTGCATCTAACGCACGGTGACACCCGGCCCAGAGGGGGAAAGGACAGTGTATCTAACGCACGGTGACACCCGGTCCCAGAGGGGGAAAGGACAGTGTATCACACGCAATGTGACACCCAGTCCCAGAGGTGAAAAGGACAGTGTATCTAATGCACTGGGACACCCGGTCCCAGAGGGGGAAAGGACAGTGTATCTAACGCAATGTGACACCTGGTCCCAGAGGGGGAAAGGACAGTGTATCTAACGCACTGTGACACCTGGTCCCAGAGGGGAAAGGACAGTGTATCTAACGCACGGTGACACCCGGTCACAGAGGGGGAAAGGACAGTGTATCTAACGCACTGTGACACCCGGTCCCAGAGGTGGAAAGGACAGTGTATTTAAGCACTGCGACATCTGGTCCCAGAGGTGGAAAGGACAGTGCATCTAACTCACTGTGACACCCGGTCCCAGAGGGGGAAAGGACAGTGTATCGTAAGCACTGTGACACCCGGTCCCAGAGGGGGAAAGGACAGTGTATCGTAAGCACTGTGACACCCGGTCCCAGATGGGGAAAGGACAGTGTATCTGACACATTCAGACACCCGGTACCAGAGGGAGAAAGGACAGTGTATCTAACGCACTGTGACACCCGGTCCCAGAGGGGGAAATGACAGTGTATCTAACGCACTGTGACACCCGGTCCCAGAGAGGGAAAGGAGAGTTTGTCTAACGCACTGTGACACCCGCTCCAGGAGGGGCAAAGGACAGTGTATCTAATGCACTGTGACACCCAGTCCCAGAGGGGGAAAGGACAGTGTATCTAACGCACTGTGACACCCGGACCCAGAGGGGGAAAGGACAGTGTATTTAACGCACTGTGACACCCGGACCCAGAGGGGGAAAGGACAGTGTATCTAACGCTCCGTGACACCCGGACCCAGAGGGGGAAAGGACAGTGTATCTAACGCACTGTGACACCCGGTCCCAGAGGTTGAAAGTACAGTTTATCAAACGCACTGTGACACCCGGTCACAGAGGGGGAATGGAAAGAGTATCTAACGCACTGTGACACCCGGTCCCAGAGGGGGAAAGGACAGTGTATCTAACGCACTGTGACACCCGGTCCCAGAGGGGGAAAGGACAGTGCTATCTAACGCACTGTGACACCCGGTCCCAGAGGGGGAAAGGACAGTGTATCTAACGCACTGTGACACCCGGTCCCAGAGGGGGAAAGGACAGTGTATCTAACGCACTGTGACACCAGGTCCCAGAGGGGGAAAGGACAGTGTATCTAACGCACTGTGACAACCGTCCCAGAGGGGGAAAGGACAGTGTATCTAACGCACTGTGACACCCGGTCCAGAGGGGGAAAGGACAGTGTATCTAACGCACTGTGACACCCGGTCCCAGAGGGGGAAAGGACAGTGTATCTAACGCTCTGTGACACCCGGTCCCAGAGGGGGAAAGGACAGTGTATCTAACGCACTGTGACACCCAGTCCCAGAGGGGGAAAGGACAGTGTATCTAACGCACTGTGACACCCAGTCCCAGAGGGGGAAAGGACAGTGTATCTAACGCACTGTGACACCCGGTCCCAGAGGGGGAAAGGACAGTGTATCTAACGCACTGTGACACCCGGTCCCAGAGGGGGAAAGGACAGTGTATCTAACGCACTGTGACACCCGGTCCCAGAGGGGGAAAGGACAGTGTATCTAACGCACTGTGACACCCGGTCCCAGAGGGGGAAAGGACAGTGTATCTAACGCACTGTGACACCCTGGTCCCAGAGGGGGAAAGGACAGTGTATCTAACGCACTGTGACACCCGGTCCCAGAGGGGGAAAGGACAGTGTATCTAACGCACTGTGACACCCGGTCCCAGAGGGGGAAAGGACAGTGTATCTAACGCACTGTGACACCCGATCCCAGAGGGGGAAAGGACAGTGTATCTAACGCACTGTGACACCCGGTCCCAGAGGGGGAAAGGACAGTGTATCTAACGCACTGTGACACACGGTCCCAGAGGGGGAAAGGACAGTGTATCTAACGCACTGTGACACCCGGTCCCAGAGGGGGAAAGGACAGTGCATCTAACGCACTGTGACACCCGGTCCCAGAGGGGGAAAGGACAGTGTATCTAACGCACTGTGACACCCGGTCCCAGAGGGGGAAAGGACAGTGTATCTAATGCACTGTGACACCCAGTCCCAGAGGGGGAAAGGACAGTGTATCTAACGCACTGTGACACCCGGTCCCAGAGGGGGAAAGGACAGTGTATCTAACGCACTGTGACACCTGGTCCCAGAGGGGGAAAGGACAGTGTATCTAACGCACTGTGACACCCGGACCCAGAGGGGGAAAGGACAGTGTATCTAATGCACTGTGACACCCGGTCCCAGAGGGGGAAAGGACAGTGTATCTAACGCACTGTGACACCCGGTCCCAGAGGGGGAAAGGACAGTGTATCTAACGCACTGTGACACCTGGTCCCAGAGGGGGAAAGGACAGTGTATCTAACGCACTGTGACACCTGATCCCAGAGGGGGAAAGGACAGTGTATCTAACGCACTGTGACACCCGGTCCCAGAGGGGGAAAGGACAGTGTATCTAACGCACTGTGACACCCGGTCCCAGAGGGGGAAAGGACAGTGTATCTAACGCACTGTGACACCCGGTCCCAGAGGGGGAAAGGACAGTGTATCTAACGCACTGTGACACCCGGTCCCAGAGGGGGAAAGGACAGTGTATCTAACGCACTGTGACACCCGGTCCCAGAGGGGGAAAGGACAGTGTATCTAACGCACTGTGACACCCGGTCCCAGAGGGGAAAGGACAGTGTATCTAACGCACTGTGACACCCCGGTCCCAGAGGGGGAAAGGACAGTGTATCTAACGCACTGTGACACCCGGTCCCAGAGGGGGAAAGGACAGTGTATCTAACGCACTGTGACACCCGGTCCCAGAGGGGGAAAGGACAGTGTATCTAACGCACTGTGACACCCAGTCCCAGAGGGGGAAAGGACAGTGTATCTAACGCACTGTGACACCCGGTCCCAGAGGGGGAAAGGACAGTGTATCTAACGCTCCGTGACACCCGGACCCAGAGGGGGAAAGGACAGTGTATCTAACGCACTGTGACACCCGGTCCCAGAGGTGGAAAGGACAGTGTATCTAACGCACTGTGACACCCGGTCACAGAGGGGGAATGGACAGTGTATCTAACGCTCTGTGACACCCGGTCACAGAGGGGGAATGGAAAGAGTATCTAACGCATTGTGACACCCGATACTCGAGGGGGAAAGGACAGTGTATCTAACGCACTGTGACACCCAGTCCCAGAGGGAGAAAGCACTGTGTATCTAACGCACTGTGACACCCGGTCCCAGAGGGGGAAAGGACAGTGTATCTAACGCACTGTGACACCCGGTCCCAGAGGGGGAAAGGACAGTGTATCTAACGCACTGTGACACCCGGTCCCAGAGGGGGAAAGGACAGTGTATCTAACGCACTGTGACAGTCGGTCCCAGAGGGGGAAAGGACAGTGTATCTAACGCACTGTGACACCCGGTCCCAGAGGGGGAAAGGACAGTGTATCTAACGCACTGTGACACCCGGTCCCAGAGGGGGAAAGGACAGTGTATCTAACGCACTGTGACACCCGGTCCCAGAGGGGGAAAGGACAGTGTATCTAACGCACTGTGACACCCGGTCCCAGAGGGGGAAAGGACAGTGTATCTAACGCACTGTGACACCCAGTCCCAGAGGGGGAAAGGACAGTGTATCTAACGCACTGTGACACCCGGTCCAGAGGGGGAAAGGACAGTGTATCTAACGCACTGTGACACACAGGTCCCAGAGGGGGAAAGGACAGTGTATCTAACGCACTGTGACACCCGGTCCCAGAGGGGGAAAGGACAGTGTATCTAACGCACTGTGACACCCGGTCCCAGAGGGGGAAAGGACAGTGTATCTAACGCACTGTGACACCCGGTCCCAGAGGGGGAAAGGACAGTGTATCTAACGCACTGTGACACCCGGTCCCAGAGGGGGAAAGGACAGTGTATCTAACGCACTGTGACACCCGCTCCAGGAGGGGCAAAGGACAGTGTATCTAATGCACTGTGACACCCGGTCCCAGAGGGGGAAAGGACAGTGTATCTAACGCACTGTGACACCCGGTCCCAGAGGGGGAAAGGACAGTGTATCTAACGCACTGTGACACCCGCTCCAGGAGGGGCAAAGGACAGTGTATCTAACGCACTGTGACACCCGGTCCCAGAGGGGGAAAGGACAGTGTATCTAATGCACTGTGACACCCGGTCCCAGAGGGGGAAAGGACAGTGTATCTAACGCACTGTGACACCCGGTCCCAGAGGGGGAAAGGACAGTGTATCTAACGCACTGTGACACCCGGTCCCAGAGGGGGAAAGGACAGTGTATCTAATGCACTGTGACACCTGGTCCCAGATGGGGAATGGACAGTGTATCTAACGCACTGTGACACCCGGTCCCAGAGGGGGAAAGGACAGTGTATCTAACGCACTGTGACACCCAGTCCCAGAGGGGGAAAGGACAGTGTATCTAACGCACTGTGACACCCGGTCCCAGAGGGGGAAAGGACAGTGCATCTAACGCACTGGGAAGCCCATTCCCAGAGGGGGAAAGAACAGTGTATCTAACGCTCCGTGACACCCGGACCCAGAGGGGGAAAGGACAGTGTATCTAACGCACTGGGAAGCCCATTCCCAGAGGGGGAAAGAACAGTGTATCTAACGCACTGTGACACCCGGTCCCAGAGGGGGAAAGGACAGTGTATCTAACGCACTGTGACACCCAGTCCCAGAGAGGGAAAGGACAGTGTATCTAACGCACTGTGACACCCGGTCCCAGAGGGTGAAATGACAGTGTATCTAACGCACTGTAACACCTGGTCCCAGAGGGGGAAAGGACAGTGTATCTAACGCACTGTGACACCCAGTCCCAGAGAGGGAAAGGACAGTGTATCTAACGCACTGTGACACCCAGTCCCAGAGGGGGAAAGGACAGTGTATCTAACGCACGGTGACACCCGGTCACAGAGGGGGAAAGGAATGTGTATCTAACGCACTGTGACACCCGGTCCCAGAGGGGGAATGGACAGTGTATCTAACGCACTGTGACACCCGGACCCAGAGGGGGAAAGGACAGTGTATCTAACGCATTGTGAAACCCGGTCCCAGAGGGGGAAAGGACAGTGTAACTAACGCACTGTGACACCCGGTACCAGAGGGGGAAAGGACAGTGTATCTAACACACTGTGACACCCAGTCCCAGAGGGAGAAAGCACTGTGCATCTAACGCTCTGTGACACCTGGTCCCAGAGGGGGAAAGGACAGTGTATCTAACGCACTGTGACACCCGGTCCCAGAGGGAGAAAGGACAGTGTATCTAACGCACTGTGACAACCGGTCCAAGAGTGGGAAAGGAAAGTGTATCGTAAGCACTGTGCCACCCGGTCCCAGAGGGAGAAAGGACACTGTATCTAACGCACTGTGACACCCGGTCCCAGAGGGAGAAAGGACAGTGTATCTAACGCACTGTGACACCCTGTCCCAGAGGGGGAAAGGACATTGTATCTGACACATTCAGATACCCGGTACCAGAGGGGGAAAGGACAGTGTATCTAACGCACTGTGACACCCGGTCCCAGAGGGGGAAAGGACAGTGTATCTAACGCACTGTGACACCCGGTCCCAGAGGGGGAAAGGACAGTTTATCTAACGCACTGTGACACCCGGTCCCAGAGGGGGAAAGGACAGTGTATCTAACGCACTGTGACACCCGTCCCAGAGGGGGAAAGGACAGTGTATCTAACGCACTGTGACACCCGGTCCCAGAGGGGAAAGGACAGTGTATCTAACGCACTGTGACACCCGGTCCCAGAGGGGGAAAGGACAGTGTATCTAACGCACTGTGACACCCGGTCCCAGAGGGAGAAAGGACAGTGTATCTAACGCACTGTGACAGCCGGTCCCAGAGGGGGAAAGGACAGTGTATCTAACGCACTGTGACACCCGTCCCAGAGGGGAAAGGACAGTGTATCTAACGCACTGTGACACCCCCAGAGGGGGAAAGGACAGTGTATCTAACGCACTGTGACACCCGGTCCCAGAGGGGAAAGGACAGTGTATCTAACGCACTGTGACACCCGGTCCCAGAGGGGAAAGGACAGTGTATCTAACGCACTGTGACACCCGGTCCCAGAGGGGAAAGGACAGTGTATCTAACGCACTGTGACACCCGGTCCCAGAGGGGGAAAGGACAGTGTATCTAACGCACTGTGACACCCGGTCCCAGAGGGGGAAAGGACAGTGTATCTAACGCACTGTGACACCCGTCCCAGAGGGGGAAAGGACAGTGTATCTAACGCACTGTGACACCCGGTCCCAGAGGGGGAAAGGACAGTGTATCTAACGCACTGTGACACCCGGTCCCAGAGGGGAAAGGACAGTGTATCTAACGCACTGTGACACCCGGTCCCAGAGGGGAAAGGACAGTGTATCTAACGCACTGTGACACCCGGTCCCAGAGGGGGAAAGGACAGTGTATCTAACGCACTGTGACACCCGGTCCCAGAGGGGAAAGGACAGTGTATCTAACGCACTGTGACACCCGGTCCCAGAGGGGAAAGGACAGTGTATCTAACGCACTGTGACACCCCGTCCCAGAGGGGGAAAGGACAGTGTATCTAACGCACTGTGACACCCGTCCCAGAGGGGGAAAGGACAGTGTATCTAACGCACTGTGACACCCGGTCCCAGAGGGGAAAGGACAGTGTATCTAACGCACTGTGACACCCGGTCCCAGAGGGGAAAGGACAGTGTATCTAACGCACTGTGACACCCGGTCCCAGAGGGGGAAAGGACAGTGTATCTAACGCACTGTGACACCCGGTCCCAGAGGGGGAAAGGACAGTGTATCTAACGCACTGTGACACCCGGTCCCAGAGGGGGAAAGGACAGTGTATCTAACGCACTGTGACACCCGGTCCCAGAGGGGAAAGGACAGTGTATCTAACGCACTGTGACACCCGGTCCCAGAGGGGAAAGGACAGTGTATCTAACGCACTGTGACACCCGTCCCAGAGGGGAAAGGACAGTGTATCTAACGCACTGTGACACCCGGTCCCAGAGGGGGAAAGGACAGTGTATCTAACGCACTGTGACACCCGGTCCCAGAGGGGGAAAGGACAGTGTATCTAACGCACTGTGACACCCGGTCCCAGAGGGGGAAAGGACAGTGTATCTAACGCACTGTGACACCCGGTCCCAGAGGGGGAAAGGACAGTGTATCTAACGCACTGTGACACCCGGTCCCAGAGGGGAAAGGACAGTGTATCTAACGCACTGTGACACCCGGTCCCAGAGGGGGAAAGGACAGTGTATCTAACGCACTGTGACACGGTCCCAGAGGGGGAAAGGACAGTGTATCTAACGCACTGTGACACCCGGTCCCAGAGGGGAAAGGACAGTGTATCTAACGCACTGTGACACCCGGTCCCAGAGGGGAAAGGACAGTGTATCTAACGCACTGTGACACCCGGTCCCAGAGGGGGAAAGGACAGTGTATCTAACGCACTGTGAACACGGTCCCAGAGGGGGAAAGGACAGTGTATCTAACGCACTGTGACACCGGTCCCAGAGGGGAAAGGACAGTGTATCTAACGCACTGTGACACCCGGTCCCAGAGGGGAAAGGACAGTGTATCTAACGCACTGTGACACCCGTCCCAGAGGGGGAAAGGACAGTGTATCTAACGCACTGTGACACCCGGTCCCAGAGGGGGAAAGGACAGTGTATCTAACGCACTGTGACACCCGGTCCCAGAGGGGGAAAGGACAGTGTATCTAACGCACTGTGACACCCGGTCCCAGAGGGGAAAGGACAGTGTATCTAACGCACTGTGACACCCGGTCCCAGAGGGGGAAAGGACAGTGTATCTAACGCACTGTGACACCCGGTCCCAGAGGGGAAAGGACAGTGTATCTAACGCACTGTGACACCCGTCCCAGAGGGGGACAGGACAGTGTATCTAACGCACTGTGACAACCGATCCCACAGGGGGAAAGGACAGTATATCTAACGCACTGTGAAACCTGCTCCCAGAGGGGGAAGGACAATATATCTAACGCACTGTGACACCCGGTCCCAGAGGGGGAAAGGACAGTGTATCTAACGCACTGTATCACCTGGTCCCAGAGGGGGAAAGGACAGTGTATCTAACGCACTGTGACACCCGGTCCCTGAGGGTAAAGGACAGTGTATCTAACGCACTGTGACAACCGGTCCCAGAGGGGGAAAGGACAGTGTATCTAACGCACTGTGACACCCGGTCCCAGAGGGGAAAGGACAGTGTATCTAACGCACTGTGACACCCGGTCCCAGAGGGGGAAAGGACAGTGTATCTAACGCACTGTGACACCCGGTCCCAGAGGGGGAAAGGACAGTGTATCTAACGCACTGTGACACCCGGTCCCAGAGGGGGAAAGACAGTGTATCTAACGCACTGTGACACCCGTCCCAGAGGGGAAAGGACAGTGTATCTAACGCACTGTGACACCCGGTCCCAGAGGGGAAAGGACAGTGTATCTAACGCACTGTGACACCCGGTCCCAGAGGGGAAAGGACAGTGTATCTAACGCACTGTGACACCCGGTCCCAGAGGGAAAGGACAGTGTATCTAACGCACTGTGACACCCGTCCCAGAGGGGGAAAGGACAGTGTATCTAACGCACTGTGACACCCGGTCCCAGAGGGGAAAGGACAGTGTATCTAACGCACTGTGACACCCGTCCCAGAGGGGGAAAGGACAGTGTATCTAACGCACTGTGACACCCGGTCCCAGAGGGGGAAAGGACAGTGTATCTAACGCACTGTGACACCCGGTCCCAGAGGGGAAAGGACAGTGTATCTAACGCACTGTGACACCCGGTCCCAGAGGGGGAAAGGACAGTGTATCTAACGCACTGTGACACCCGGTCCCAGAGGGGGAAAGGACAGTGTATCTAACGCACTGTGACACCCGGTCCCAGAGGGGAAAGGACAGTGTATCTAACGCACTGTGACACCCGGTCCCAGAGGGGAAAGGACAGTGTATCTAACGCACTGTGACACCCGTCCCAGAGGGGGAAAGGACAGTGTATCTAACGCACTGTGACACCCGGTCCCAGAGGGGGAAAGGACAGTGTATCTAACGCACTGTGACACCCGGTCCCAGAGGGGGAAAGGACAGTGTATCTAACGCACTGTGACACCCGGTCCCAGAGGGGAAAGGACAGTGTATCTAACGCACTGTGACACCCGGTCCCAGAGGGGAAAGGACAGTGTATCTAACGCACTGTGACACCCGGTCCCAGAGGGAAAGGACAGTGTATCTAACGCACTGTGACACCCGGTCCCAGAGGGGAAAGGACAGTGTATCTAACGCACTGTGACACCCGGTCCCAGAGGGGGAAAGGACAGTGTATCTAACGCACTGTGACACCCGGTCCCAGAGGGGGAAAGGACAGTGTATCTAACGCACTGTGACACCCGGTCCCAGAGGGAAAGGACAGTGTATCTAACGCACTGTGACACCCGTCCCAGAGGGGAAAGGACAGTGTATCTAACGCACTGTGACACCCGGTCCCAGAGGGGAAAGGACAGTGTATCTAACGCACTGTGACACCCGTCCCAGAGGGAAAGGACAGTGTATCTAACGCACTGTGACACCCGTCCCAGAGGGGGAAAGGACAGTGTATCTAACGCACTGTGACACCCGGTCCCAGAGGGGGAAAGGACAGTGTATCTAACGCACTGTGACACCCGGTCCCAGAGGGGGAAAGGACAGTGTATCTAACGCACTGTGACACCCGGTCCCAGAGGGGGAAAGGACAGTGTATCTAACGCACTGTGACACCCGGTCCCAGAGGGGGAAAGGACAGTGTATCTAACGCACTGTGACACCCGGTCCCAGAGGGGGAAAGGACAGTGTATCTAACGCACTGTGACACCCGGTCCCAGAGGGGGAAAGGACAGTGTATCTAACGCACTGTGACACCCGGTCCCAGAGGGAAAGGACAGTGTATCTAACGCACTGTGACACCCGGTCCCAGAGGGGGAAAGGACAGTGTATCTAACGCACTGTGACACCCGGTCCCAGAGGGGAAAGGACAGTGTATCTAACGCACTGTGACACCCGGTCCCAGAGGGGGAAAGGACAGTGTATCTAACGCACTGTGACACCCGGTCCCAGAGGGGGAAAGGACAGTGTATCTAACGCACTGTGACACCCGGTCCCAGAGGGGGAAAGGACAGTGTATCTAACGCACTGTGACCCCGGTCCCAGAGGGGGAAAGGACAGTGTATCTAACGCACTGTGACACCCGGTCCCAGAGGGGGAAAGGACAGTGTATCTAACGCACTGTGACACCCGTCCCAGAGGGGGAAAGGACAGTGTATCTAACGCACTGTGACACCCGGTCCCAGAGGGGGAAAGGACAGTGTATCTAACGCACTGTGACACCCGGTCCCAGAGGGGAAAGGACAGTGTATCTAACGCACTGTGACACCCGGTCCCAGAGGGGGAAAGGACAGTGTATCTAACGCACTGTGACACCCGGTCCCAGAGGGGAAAGGACAGTGTATCTAACGCACTGTGACACCCGGTCCCAGAGGGGAAAAGACAGTGTATCTAACGCACTGTGACACCCGGTCCCAGAGGGGGAAAGGACAGTGTATCTAACGCACTGTGACACCCGGTCCCAGAGGGGAAAAGACAGGGTATCTAACGCACTGTGACATCTGGTTCCAGAGGGGGAAAGGACAGTGTATCTAACGCACTGTGACACCCGGTCCCAGAGGGGGAAAGGACAGTGTATCTAACGCACTGTGACACCCGGTCCCAGAGGGGGAAAGGACAGTGTATCTAACGCACTGTGACACCCGGTCCCAGAGGGGAAAGGACAGTGTATCTAACGCACTGTGACACCCGTCCCAGAGGGGGAAAGGACAGTGTATCTAACGCACTGTGACACCCGGTCCCAGAGGGGGAAAGGACAGTGTATCTAACGCACTGTGACACCCGGTCCCAGAGGGGAAAGGACAGTGTATCTAACGCACTGTGACACCCGGTCCCAGAGGGGGAAAGGACAGTGTATCTAACGCACTGTGACACCCGGTCCCAGAGGGGGAAAGGACAGTGTATCTAACGCACTGTGACACCCGGTCCCAGAGGGGGAAAGGACAGTGTATCTAACGCACTGTGACACCCGGTCCCAGAGGGGGAAAGGACAGTGTATCTAACGCACTGTGACACCCGGTCCCAGAGGGGGAAAGGACAGTGTATCTAACGCACTGTGACACCCGGTCCCAGAGGGGGAAAGGACAGTGTATCTAACGCACTGTGACACCCAGTCCCAGAGGGGGAAAGGACAGTGTATCTAACGCAATGTGACACCCGGTCCAGAGGGGAAAGGGACAGTGTATCTAACGCACTGTGACACCCGGTCCCAGAGGGGGAAAGGACAGTGTATCTAACGCACTGTGACACCCGGTCCCAGAGGGGAAAGGACAGTGTATCTAACGCACTGTGACACCCGGTCCCAGAGGGGGAAAGGACAGTGTATCTAACGCACTGTGACACCCGGTCCCAGAGGGGAAAGGACAGTGTATCTAACGCACTGTGACACCCGGTCCCAGAGGGGGAAAGGACAGTGTATCTAACGCACTGTGACACCGGTCCCAGAGGGGAAAGGACAGTGTATCTAACGCACTGTGACACCCGGTCCCAGAGGGGGAAAGGACAGTGTATCTAACGCACTGTGACACCCGGTCCCAGAGGGGAAAGGACAGTGTATCTAACGCACTGTGACACCCGGTCCCAGAGGGGGAAAGGACAGTGTATCTAACGCACTGTGACACCCGGTCCCAGAGGGGGAAAGGACAGTGTATCTAACGCACTGTGACACCCGGTCCCAGAGGGGAAAAGGACAGTGTATCTAACGCACTGACACCCCGGTCCAGAGGGGGAAAGGACAGTGTATCTAACGCACTGTGACACCGGTCCCAGAGGGGGAAAGGACAGTGTATCTAACGCACTGTGACACCCGGTCCCAGAGGGGAAAGGACAGTGTATCTAACGCACTGTGACACCCGGTCCCAGAGGGGAAAGGACAGTGTATCTAACGCACTGTGACACCCGGTCCCAGAGGGGGAAAGGACAGTGTATCTAACGCACTGTGACACCGGTCCCAGAGGGGGAAAGGACAGTGTATCTAACGCACTGTGACACCCGGTCCCAGAGGGGGAAAGGACAGTGTATCTAACGCACTGTGACACCCGGTCCCAGAGGGGGAAAGGACAGTGTATCTAACGCACTGTGACACCCGGTCCCAGAGGGGAAAGGACAGTGTATCTAACGCACTGTGACACCCGGTCCCAGAGGGGAAAGGACAGTGTATCTAACGCACTGTGACACCCGGTCCCAGAGGGGAAAGACAGTGTATCTAACGCACTGTGACACCCGGTCCCAGAGGGGGAAAGGACAGTGTATCTAACGCACTGTGACACCCGGTCCCAGAGGGGGAAAGGACAGTGTATCTAACGCACTGTGACACCCGGTCCCAGAGGGGGAAAGGACAGTGTATCTAACGCACTGTGACACCCGGTCCCAGAGGGGGAAAGGACAGTGTATCTAACGCACTGTGACACCCGGTCCCAGAGGGGAAAGGACAGTGTATCTAACGCACTGTGACACCCGGTCCCAGAGGGGGAAAGGACAGTGTATCTAACGCACTGTGACACCCGGTCCCAGAGGGGAAAAGGACAGTGTATCTAACGCACTGTGACACCCGGTCCCAGAGGGGGAAAGGACAGTGTATCTAACGCACTGTGACACCCGGTCCCAGAGGGGAAAGGACAGTGTATCTAACGCACTGTGACACCCGGTCCCAGAGGGGGAAAGGACAGTGTATCTAACGCACTGTGACACCCGTCCCAGGGGGAAAGGACAGTGTATCTAACGCACTGTGACACCCGGTCCCAGAGGGGAAAGGACAGTGTATCTAACGCACTGTGACACCCGGTCCCAGAGGGGGAAAGGACAGTGTATCTAACGCACTGTGACACGCCGTCCCAGAGGGGGAAAGGACAGTGTATCTAACGCACTGTGACACCCGGTCCAGAGGGGGAAAGGACAGTGTATCTAACGCACTGTGACACCCGGTCCCAGAGGGGGAAAGGACAGTGTATCTAACGCACTGTGACACCCGTCCCAGAGGGGGAAAGGACAGTGTATCTAACGCACTGTGACACCCGTCCCAGAGGGGGAAAGGACAGTGTATCTAACGCACTGTGACACCCGGTCCCAGAGGGGGAAAGGACAGTGTATCTAACGCACTGTGACACCCGGTCCCAGAGGGGAAAGGACAGTGTATCTAACGGACTGTGACACCCGGTCCCAGAGGGGGAAAGGACAGTGTATCTAACGCACTGTGACACCAAGTCCCAGAGGGGGAAAGGACAGTGTATCTAACGCACCGTGGGACCCGGTCCCAGAGGGGAAAGGACAGTGTATCTAACGCACTGTGACACCCGGTCCCAGAGGGGGAAAGGACAGTGTATCTAACGCACTGTGACACCAAGTCCCAGAGGGGGAAAGGACAGTGTATCTAACGCACCGTGGGACCCGGTCCCAGAGGTGGAAAGGACAGTGTATCTAACGCACTGTGAAACACGGTCCCAGAGGGGGAATGTATAGTCTATCTAACGTACTGTGACACCCGGTCACAGAGGCGGAAAGGACAGTGTATCTAACGCACTGTGACACCCGGTCCCAGAGGGGGAAAGGGCAGTGTATCTAACGCACTGTGACACCCGGTCCCAGAGGGGGAAAGGACAGTGTATCTAACGCACTGTGACACCCGGTCCCAGAGGGGGAAAGGACAGTGTATCTAACGCACTGTGACACCCGGTCCCAGAGGGAAAGGACAGTGTATCTAACGCACTGTGACACCCGGTCCCAGAGGGGAAAGGACAGTGTATCTAACGCACTGTGACACCCGGTCCCAGAGGGGGAAAGGACAGTGTATCTAACGCACTGTGACACCCGGTCCCAGAGGGGGAAAGGACAGTGTATCTAACGCACTGTGACACCCGGTCCCAGAGGGGGAAAGGACAGTGTATCTAACGCACTGTGACACCGGTCCCAGAGGGGGAAAGGACAGTGTATCTAAACGCACTGTGACACCCGGTCCCAGAGGGGGAAAGGACAGTGTATCTAACGCACTGTGACACCCGTCCCAGAGGGGGAAAGGACAGTGTATCTAACGCACTGTGACACCCGGTCCCAGAGGGGGAAAGGACAGTGTATCTAACGCACTGTGACACACGGTTCCTGAGGGGAAAGGGACAGTGTATCTAACGCACTGTGACACCCGGTCCCAGAGGGGGAAAGGACAGTGTATCTAACGCACTGTGACACCCGTCCCAGAGGGGAAAGGACAGTGTATCTAACGCACTGTGACACCCGGTCCCAGAGGGGGAAAGGACAGTGTATCTAACGCACTGTGACACCCGTCCCAGAGGGAAAGGACAGTGTATCTAACGCACTGTGACACCCGGTCCCAGAGGGGGAAAGGACAGTGTATCTAACGCACTGTGACACCCACCCAGAGGGGAAAGGACAGTGTATCTAACGCACTGTGACACCCGGTCCAGAGGGGGAAAGGACAGTGTATCTAACGCACTGTGACACCCGGTCCCAGAGGGAAAGGACAGTGTATCTAACGCACTGTGACACCCGGTCCCAGAGGGGGAAAGGACAGTGTATCTAACGCACTGTGACACCCGGTCCCAGAGGGGAAAGGACAGTGTATCTAACGCACTGTGACACCCGGTCCCAGAGGGGAAAGGACAGTGTATCTAACGCACTGTGACACCGGTCCCAGAGGGGAAAGGACAGTGTATCTAACGCACTGTGACACCCGGTCCCAGAGGGGGAAAGGACAGTGTATCTAACGCACTGTGACACCCGGTCCCAGAGGGGGAAAGGACAGTGTATCTAACGCACTGTGACACCCGGTCCCAGAGGGGGAAAGGACAGTGTATCTAACGCACTGTGACACCCGGTCCCAGAGGGGGAAAGGACAGTGTATCTAACGCACTGTGACACCCGGTCCCAGAGGGGAAAGGACAGTGTATCTAACGCACTGTGACACCCGGTCCCAGAGGGGGAAAGGACAGTGTATCTAACGCACTGTGACACCCGGTCCCAGAGGGGAAAGGACAGTGTATCTAACGCACTGTGACACCCGGTCCCAGAGGGGGAAAGGACAGTGTATCTAACGCACTGTGACACCCGGTCCCAGAGGGGAAAGGACAGTGTATCTAACGCACTGTGACACCCGGTCCCAGAGGGGAAAGGACAGTGTATCTAACGCACTGTGACACCCGGTCCCAGAGGGGGAAAGGACAGTGTATCTAACGCACTGTGACACCCGGTCCCAGAGGGGGAAAGGACAGTGTATCTAACGCACTGTGACACCCGGTCCCAGAGGGGGAAAGGACAGTGTATCTAACGCACTGTGACACCCGGTCCCAGAGGGGAAAGGACAGTGTATCTAACGCACTGTGACACCCGGTCCCAGAGGGGGAAAGGACAGTGTATCTAACGCACTGTGACACCCGGTCCCAGAGGGGAAAGGACAGTGTATCTAACGCACTGTGACACCCGGTCCCAGAGGGGGAAAGGACAGTGTATCTAACGCACTGTGACACCCGGTCCCAGAGGGGGAAAGGACAGTGTATCTAACGCACTGTGACACCCGGTCCCAGAGGGGAAAGGACAGTGTATCTAACGCACTGTGACACCCGGTCCCAGAGGGGGAAAGGACAGTGTATCTAACGCACTGTGACACCCGGTCCCAGAGGGGGAAAGGACAGTGTATCTAACGCACTGTGACACCCGGTCCCAGAGGGGAAAGGACAGTGTATCTAACGCACTGTGACACCCGGTCCCAGAGGGGAAAGGACAGTGTATCTAACGCACTGTGACACCCGGTCCCAAGAGGGAAAGGACAGTGTATCTAACGCACTGTGACACCCGGTCCCAGAGGGGAAAGGACAGTGTATCTAACGCACTGTGACACCCGGTCCCAGAGGGGAAAGGACAGTGTATCTAACGCACTGTGACACCCGGTCCCAGAGGGGAAAGGACAGTGTATCTAACGCACTGTGACACCCGGTCCCAGAGGGGAAAGGACAGTGTATCTAACGCACTGTGACACCCGGTCCCAGAGGGGGAAAGGACAGTGTATCTAACGCACTGTGACACCCGGTCCCAGAGGGGGAAAGGACAGTGTATCTAACGCACTGTGACACCCGGTCCCAGAGGGGAAAGGACAGTGTATCTAACGCACTGTGACACCCGGTCCCAGAGGGGAAAGGACAGTGTATCTAACGCACTGTGACACCCGGTCCCAGAGGGGGAAAGGACAGTGTATCTAACGCACTGTGACACCCGGTCCCAGAGGGGAAAAGGACAGTGTATCTAACGCACTGTGACACCCGGTCCCAGAGGGGGAAAGGACAGTGTATCTAACGCACTGTGACACCCGGTCCCAGAGGGGAAAGGACAGTGTATCTAACGCACTGTGACACCCGGTCCCAGAGGGGGAAAGGACAGTGTATCTAACGCACTGTGACACCCGTCCCAGAGGGGAAAGGACAGTGTATCTAACGCACTGTGACACCCGTCCCAGAGGGGAAAGGACAGTGTATCTAACGCACTGTGACACCCGGTCCCAGAGGGGGAAAGGACAGTGTATCTAACGCACTGTGACACCCGGTCCCAGGGGGAAAGGACAGTGTATCTAACGCACTGTGACACCCGGTCCCAGAGGGGAAAGGACAGTGTATCTAACGCACTGTGACACCCGGTCCCAGAGGGGGAAAGGACAGTGTATCTAACGCACTGTGACACCCGTCCCAGAGGGGAAAGGACAGTGTATCTAACGCACTGTGACACCCGGTCCCAGAGGGGGAAAGGACAGTGTATCTAACGCACTGTGACACCCGGTCCCAGAGGGGGAAAGGACAGTGTATCTAACGCACTGTGACACCCGGTCCCAGAGGGGGAAAGGACAGTGTATCTAACGCACTGTGACACCCGGTCCCAGAGGGGGAAAGGACAGTGTATCTAACGCACTGTGACACCCGGTCCCAGAGGGGGAAAGGACAGTGTATCTAACGCACTGTGACACCCGTCCCAGAGGGGAAAGGACAGTGTATCTAACGCACTGTGACACCCGGTCCCAGAGGGGGAAAGGACAGTGTATCTAACGCACTGTGACACCCGGTCCCAGAGGGGGAAAGGACAGTGTATCTAACGCACTGTGACACCCGGTCAAGAGGGGGAAAGGACAGTGTATCTAACGCACTGTGACACCCGGTCCCAGAGGGAAAGGACAGTGTATCTAACGCACTGTGACACCCGGTCCCAGAGGGGAAAGGACAGTGTATCTAACGCACTGTGACACCCCGTCCCAGAGGGGGAAAGGACAGTGTATCTAACGCACTGTGACACCCGGTCCCAGAGGGGGAAAGGACAGTGTATCTAACGCACTGTGACACCCGGTCCCAGAGAGGTAAAGGACAGTGTATCTAACGCACTGTGACACCCGGTCCCAGAGGGGGAAAGGACAGTGTATCTAACGCACTGTGACACCCGGTCCCAGAGGGGAAAAGGACAGCGTATCTAACGCACTGTGACACCCGGTCCCAGAGGGGGAAAAGACAGTGTATCTAACGCACTGTGACACCCGGTCCCAGAGGGGGAAAGGACAGTGTATCTAACGCACTGTGACACCCGGTCCCAGAGGGGGAAAGGACAGTGTATCTAACGCACTGTGACACCCGGTCCCAGAGGGGGAAAGGACAGTGTATCTAACGCACTGTGACACCCGGTCCCAGAGGGGGAAAGGACAGTGTATCTAACGCACTGTGACACCGGTCCCAGAGGGGGAAAGGACAGTGTATCTAACGCACTGTGACACCCGGTCCCAGAGGGGAAAGGACAGTGTATCTAACGCACTGTGACACCCGGTCCCAGAGGGGGAAAGGACAGTGTATCTAACGCACTGTGACACCCGTCCCAGAGGGGAAAGGACAGTGTATCTAACGCACTGTGACACCCGGTCCCAGAGGGGAAAGGACAGTGTATCTAACGCACTGTGACACCCGGTCCCAGAGGGGGAAAGGACAGTGTATCTAACGCACTGTGACACCCGGTCCCAGAGGGGAAAGGACAGTGTATCTAACGCACTGTGACACCCGGTCCCAGAGGGGGAAAGGACAGTGTATCTAACGCACTGTGACACCCGGTCCCAGAGGGGGAAAGGACAGTGTATCTAACGCACTGTGACACCCGGTCCCAGAGGGGGAAAGGACAGTGTATCTAACGCACTGTGACACCCGGTCCCAGAGGGGGAAAGGACAGTGTATCTAACGCACTGTGACACCCGGTCCCAGAGGGGGAAAGGACAGTGTATCTAACGCACTGTGACACCCGGTCCCAGAGGGGGAAAGGACAGTGTATCTAACGCACTGTGACACCCGTCCCAGAGGGGAAAGGACAGTGTATCTAACGCACTGTGACACCCGGTCCCAGAGGGGAAAGGACAGTGTATCTAACGCACTGTGACACCCGGTCCCAGAGGGGAAAGGACAGTGTATCTAACGCACTGTGACACCCGGTCCCAGAGGGGGAAAGGACAGTGTATCTAACGCACTGTGACACCCGTCCCAGAGGGGGAAAGGACAGTGTATCTAACGCACTGTGACCCCGGTCCCAGAGGGGGAAAGGACAGTGTATCTAACGCACTGTGACACCCGGTCCCAGAGGGGAAAGGACAGTGTATCTAACGCACTGTGACACCCGGTCCCAGAGGGGGAAAGGACAGTGTATCTAACGCACTGTGACACCCGGTCCCAGAGGGGAAAGGACAGTGTATCTAACGCACTGTGACACCCGGTCCCAGAGGGGAAAGGACAGTGTATCTAACGCACTGTGACACCCGGTCCCAGAGGGGGAAAGGACAGTGTATCTAACGCACTGTGACACCCGGTCCCAGAGGGGAAAGGACAGTGTATCTAACGCACTGTGACACCCGGTCCCAGAGGGGAAAGGACAGTGTATCTAACGCACTGTGACACCCGGTCCCAGAGGGGGAAAGGACAGTGTATCTAACGCACTGTGACACCCGGTCCCAGAGGGGGAAAGGACAGTGTATCTAACGCACTGTGACACCCGTCCCAGAGGGGGAAAGGACAGTGTATCTAACGCACTGTGACACCCGGTCCCAGAGGGGGAAAGGACAGTGTATCTAACGCACTGTGACACCCGTCCCAGAGGGGGAAAGGACAGTGTATCTAACGCACTGTGACACCCGGTCCCAGAGGGAAAGGACAGTGTATCTAACGCACTGTGACACCCGGTCCCAGAGGGGAAAGGACAGTGTATCTAACGCACTGTGACACCCGGTCCCAGAGGGGAAAAGGACAGTGTATCTAACGCACTGTGACACCCGGTCCCAGAGGGGAAAGGACAGTGTATCTAACGCACTGTGACACCCGGTCCCAGAGGGGAAAGGACAGTGTATCTAACGCACTGTGACACCCGGTCCCAGAGGGGGAAAGGACAGTGTATCTAACGCACTGTGACACCCGGTCCCAGAGGGGGAAAGGACAGTGTATCTAACGCACTGTGACACCCGGTCCCAGAGGGGAAAGGACAGTGTATCTAACGCACTGTGACACCCGTCCCAGAGGGGGAAAGACAGTGTATCTAACGCACTGTGACACCCGGTCCCAGAGGGGAAAGGACAGTGTATCTAACGCACTGTGACACCCGGTCCCAGAGGGGGAAAGGACAGTGTATCTAACGCACTGTGACACCCGGTCCCAGAGGGGAAAGGACAGTGTATCTAACGCACTGTGACACCCGGTCCCAGAGGGGGAAAGGACAGTGTATCTAACGCACTGTGACACCCGTCCCAGAGGGGGAAAGGACAGTGTATCTAACGCACTGTGACACCCGGTCCCAGAGGGGGAAAGGACAGTGTATCTAACGCACTGTGACACCCGGTCCCAGAGGGGGAAAGGACAGTGTATCTAACGCACTGTGACACCCGGTCCCAGAGGGGGAAAGGACAGTGTATCTAACGCACTGTGACACCCGTCCCAGAGGGGGAAAGGACAGTGTATCTAACGCACTGTGACACCCGGTCCCAGAGGGGGAAAGGACAGTGTATCTAACGCACTGTGACACCCGGTCCCAGAGGGGGAAAGGACAGTGTATCTAACGCACTGTGACACCCGGTCCCAGAGGGGGAAAGGACAGTGTATCTAACGCACTGTGACACCCGGTCCCAGAGGGGAAAGGACAGTGTATCTAACGCACTGTGACACCCGGTCCCAGAGGGGAAAGGACAGTGTATCTAACGCACTGTGACACCCGGTCCCAGAGGGGGAAAGGACAGTGTATCTAACGCACTGTGACACCCGGTCCCAGAGGGGGAAAGGACAGTGTATCTAACGCACTGTGACACCCGGTCCCAGAGGGGGAAAGGACAGTGTATCTAACGCACTGTGACACCCGGTCCCAGAGGGGGAAAGGACAGTGTATCTAACGCACTGTGACACCCGTCCCAGAGGGGGAAAGGACAGTGTATCTAACGCACTGTGACACCCGGTCCCAGAGGGGGAAAGGACAGTGTATCTAACGCACTGTGACACCCGGTCCCAGAGGGGAAAGGACAGTGTATCTAACGCACTGTGACACCCGGTCCCAGAGGGGGAAAGGACAGTGTATCTAACGCACTGTGACACCCGGTCCCAGAGGGGAAAGGACAGTGTATCTAACGCACTGTGACACCCGGTCCCAGAGGGGGAAAGGACAGTGTATCTAACGCACTGTGACACCCGGTCCCAGAGGGGAAAGGACAGTGTATCTAACGCACTGTGACACCCGGTCCCAGAGGGGGAAAGGACAGTGTATCTAACGCACTGTGACACCCGGTCCCAGAGGGGGAAGGACAGTGTATCTAACGCACTGTGACACCCGGTCCCAGAGGGGGAAAGGACAGTGTATCTAACGCACTGTGACACCCGGTCCCAGAGGGGAAAGGACAGTGTATCTAACGCACTGTGACAACCGGTCCCAGAGGGGAAAGGACAGTGTATCTAACGCACTGTGACACCCGGTCCCAGAGGGGGAAAGGACAGTGTATCTAACGCACTGTGACACCCGGTCCCAGAGGGGAAAGGACAGTGTATCTAACGCACTGTGACACCCGGTCCCAGAGGGGAAAGGACAGTGTATCTAACGCACTGTGACACCCGGTCCCAGAGGGGGAAAGGACAGTGTATCTAACGCACTGTGACACCCGTCCCAGAGGGGGAAAGGACAGTGTATCTAACGCACTGTGACACCCGGTCCCAGAGGGGAAAGGACAGTGTATCTAACGCACTGTGACACCCGGTCCCAGAGGGGGAAAGGACAGTGTATCTAACGCACTGTGACACCCGGTCCCAGAGGGGAAAAGGACAGTGTATCTAACGCACTGTGACACCCGTCCCAGAGGGGGAAAGGACAGTGTATCTAACGCACTGTGACACCCGGTCCCAGAGGGGGAAAGGACAGTGTATCTAACGCACTGTGACACCCGGTCCCAGAGGGGAAAGGACAGTGTATCTAACGCACTGTGACACCCGGTCCCAGAGGGGGAAAGGACAGTGTATCTAACGCACTGTGACACCCGGTCCAGAGGGGAAAGGACAGTGTATCTAACGCACTGTGACACCCGGTCCCAGAGGGGGAAAGGACAGTGTATCTAACGCACTGTGACACCCGGTCCCAGAGGGGGAAAGGACAGTGTATCTAACGCACTGTGACAACCCGGTCCCAGAGGGGGAAAGGACAGTGTATCTAACGCACTGTGACACCCGGTCCCAGAGGGGAAAGGACAGTGTATCTAACGCACTGTGACACCCGTCCCAGAGGGGGAAAGGACAGTGTATCTAACGCACTGTGACACCCGGTCCCAGAGGGGGAAAGGACAGTGTATCTAACGCACTGTGACACCCGGTCCCAGAGGGGAAAGGACAGTGTATCTAAAGCACCGTGACAACCGGTCCCAGAGGGGGAAAGGACAGTGTATCTAACGCACTGTGACACCCGGTCCCAGAGAGGGGGAAAGGACAGTGTATCTAATGCACTGTGACACCTGTTCCCAGAGTGGGTAAGGACAGTGTATCTAACGCACTGTGACACCCGGTCCCAGAGGGGGAAAGGACAGTGTATCTAACGCAATGTGACACCCGGTCCCAGAGGGGAAAGGACAGTGTATCTAACGCACTGTGACACCGGTCCCAGAGGGGGAAAGGACAGTGTATCTAACGCACTGTGACACCCGGTCCCAGAGGGGAAAAGGACAGTGTATCTAACGCAGAGTGACACCCGGTCCCAGAGGGGGAAAGGACAGTGTATCTAATGCACAGTGACACCCGGTCCCAGAGGGGGAAAGGACAGTGTATCTAACGCACTGTGACACCCGGTCCCAGAGGGGGAAAGGACAGTGTATCTAACGCACTGTGACACCGTCCCAGAGGGGGAAAGGACAGTGTATCTAACGCACTGTGACACCCGGTCCCAGAGGGGGAAAGGACAGTGTATCTAACGCACTGTGACACCCGGTCCCAGAGGGGGAAAGGACAGTGTATCTAACGCACTGTGACACCCGGTCCCAGAGGGGAAAGGACAGTGTATCTAACGCACTGTGACACCCGGTCCCAGAGGGGGAAAGGACAGTGTATCTAACGCACTGTGACACCCGGTCCCAGAGGGGGAAAGGACAGTGTATCTAACGCACTGTGACACCCGGTCCCAGAGGGGAAAGGACAGTGTATCTAACGCACTGTGACACCCGGTCCCAGAGGGGGAAAGGACAGTGTATCTAACGCACTGTGACACCGGTCCCAGAGGGGAAAGGACAGTGTATCTAACGCACTGTGACACCCGTCCCAGAGGAGGAAAGGACAGTGTATCTAACGCACTGTGACACCCGGTCCCAGAGGGGGAAAGGACAGTGTATCTAATGCACTGTGAACCCGGTCCCAGAGGGGAAAGGACAGTGTATATAACGCACTGTGACACCTGGTCCCGGGGGGGAAAGGACAGTGTATCTAACGCACTGTGACACCCGGTCCCAGAGGGGGAAAGGACTGTGTATCTAACGCACTGTGACACCCGGTCCCAGAGGGGGAAAGGACAGTGTATCTAACGCACTGTGACACCCGTCCCAGAGGGGGAAAGGACAGTGTATCTAACGCACTGTGACACCCGGTCCCAGAGGGGGAAAGGACAGTGTATCTAACGCACTGTGACACCCGGTCCCAGAGGGGGAAAGGACAGTGTATCTAACGCACTGTGACACCCGGTCCCAGAGGGGGAAAGGACAGTGTATCTAACGCACTGTGACACCCGGTCCCAGAAGGGAAACGACACTGTATCTAAAGCACTGTGACAACGTCTCTCAGAGAGGGTAAGGACAGTGTATCTAACACACTGTGACATTCGTTCCCAGAGGTGTAAAGGACAGTGTATCTAACGCACTGTGACACCCGGTCCCAGAGGGGAAAGGACAGTGTATCTAACGCACTGTGACACCCGGTCCCAGAGGGGGAAAGGACAGTGTATCTAACGCACTGTGACACCCGGTCCCAGAGGGGGAAAGGACAGTGTATCTAACGCACTGTGACACCCGGTCCCAGAGGGGGAAAGGACAGTGTATCTAACGCACTGTGACACCCCGTCCCAGAGGGGGAAAGGACAGTGTATCTAACGCACTGTGACACACCGTCCCAGAGGGGGAAAGGACAGTGTATCTAACGCACTGTGACACACGGTCCCAGAGGGGGAAAGGACAGTGTATCTAACGCACTGTGACACCCGGTCCCAGAGGGGGAAAGGACAGTGTATCTAACGCACTGTGACACCCGGTCCCAGAGGGTGAAAGGACAGTGTATCTAACGCACTGTGACACCCGTCCCAGAGGGGAAAGGACAGTGTATCTAACGCACTGTGACACCCGGTCCCAGAGGGGGAAAGGACAGTGTATCTAACGCACTGTGACACCCGGTCCCAGAGGGGGAAAGGACAGTGTATCTAACGCACTGTGACACCGGTCCCAGAGGGGGAAAGGACAGTGTATCTAACGCACTGTGACACCGGTCCCAGAGGGGGAAAGGACAGTGTATCTAACGCACTGTGACACCCGGTCCCAGAGGGGAAAGGACAGTGTATCTAACGCACTGTGACACCCGTCCCAGAGGGGGAAAGGACAGTGTATCTAACGCACTGTGACACCCGGTCCCAGAGGGGGAAAGGACAGTGTATCTAACGCACTGTGACACCCGGTCCCAGAGGGGAAAGGACAGTGTATCTAACGCACTGTGACACCCGGTCCCAGAGGGGGAAAGGACAGTGTATCTAACGCACTGTGACACCCGGTCCCAGAGGGGGAAAGGACAGTGTATCTAACGCACTGTGACACCCGGTCCCAGAGGGGAAAGGACAGTGTATCTAACGCACTGTGACACCCGGTCCCAGAGGGGAAAGGACAGTGTATCTAACGCACTGTGACACCCGGTCCCAGAGGGGGAAAGGACAGTGTATCTAACGCACTGTGACACCCGGTCCCAGAGGGGGAAAGGACAGTGTATCTAACGCACTGTGACACCCGGTCCCAGAGGGGGAAAGGACAGTGTATCTAACGCACTGTGACACCCGGTCCCAGAGGGGGAAAGGACAGTGTATCTAACGCACTGTGACACCCGGTCCCAGAGGGGGAAAGGACAGTGTATCTAACGCACTGTGACACCCGGTCCCAGAGGAGGAAAGGAAATTGTATCTAACGTACTGTGACACCCGGTCCCAGAGGGGGAAAGGACAGTGTATCTAATGCACTGTGAACCCGGTCCCAGAGGGGAAAGGACAGTGTATCTAACGCACTGTGACACCCGGTCCCAGAGGGGGAAAGGACAGTGTATCTAACGCACTGTGACACCCGGTCCCAGAGGGGAAAGGACAGTGTATCTAACGCACTGTGACACCCGGTCCCAGAGGGGAAAGGACAGTGTATCTAACGCACTGTGACACCCGGTCCCAGAGGGGGAAAGGACAGTGTATCTAACGCACTGTGACACCCGGTCCCAGAGGGGAAAGGACAGTGTATCTAACGCACTGTGACACCCCGGTCCCAGAGGGGGAAAGGACAGTGTATCTAACGCACTGTGACACCCGGTCCCAGAGGGGGAAAGGACAGTGTATCTAACGCACTGTGACACCCGGTCCCAGAGGGGGAAAGGACAGTGTATCTAACGCACTGTGACACCCGGTCCCAGAGGGGGAAAGGACAGTGTATCTAACGCACTGTGACACCCGGTCCCAGAGGGGGAAAGGACAGTGTATCTAACGCACTGTGACACGGTCCCAGAGGGGGAAAGGACAGTGTATCTAACGCACTGTGACACCCGGTCCCAGAGGGGGAAAGGACAGTGTATCTAACGCACTGTGACACCCGGTCCCAGAGGGGGAAAGGACAGTGTATCTAACGCACTGTGACACCCGGTCCCAGAGGGGGAAAGGACAGTGTATCTAACGCACTGTGACACCCCGTCCCAGAGGGGGAAAGGACAGTGTATCTAACGCACTGTGACACCCGGTCCCAGAGGGGGAAGGACAGTGTATCTAACGCACTGTGACACCCGTCCCAGAGGGGAAAGGACAGTGTATCTAACGCACTGTGACACCCGGTCCCAGAGGGGGAAAGGACAGTGTATCTAACGCACTGTGACACCCGGTCCCAGAGGGGGAAAGGACAGTGTATCTAACGCACTGTGACACCCGGTCCCAGAGGGGGAAAGGACAGTGTATCTAACGCACTGTGACACCCGGTCCCAGAGGGAAAGGACAGTGTATCTAACGCACTGTGACACCCGGTCCCAGAGGGGAAAGGACAGTGTATCTAACGCACTGTGACACCCGGTCCAGAGGGGGAAAGGACAGTGTATCTAACGCACTGTGACACCCGGTCCCAGAGGGGAAAGGACAGTGTATCTAACGCACTGTGACACCCGGTCCCAGAGGGGGAAAGGACAGTGTATCTAACGCACTGTGACACCCGGTCCCAGAGGGGGAAAGGACAGTGTATCTAACGCACTGTGACACCCGGTCCCAGAGGGGGAAAGGACAGTGTATCTAACGCACTGTGACACCCGGTCCCAGAGGGGGAAAGGACAGTGTATCTAAGGCAATGTGACACCCGGTCCCAGAGGGGGAAGGACAGTGTATCTAACGCACTGTGACACACCGGTCCCAGAGGGGAAAGGACAGTGTATCTAACGCACTGTGACACCCGGTCCCAGAGGGGGAAAGGACAGTGTATCTAACGCACTGTGACACCCGTCCCAGAGGGGGAAAGGACAGTGTATCTAACGCACTGTGACACCGGTCCCAGAGGGGGAAAGGACAGTGTATCTAACGCACTGTGACACCCGGTCCCAGAGGGGAAAGGACAGTGTATCTAACGCACTGTGACACCCGGTCCCAGAGGGGGAAAGGACAGTGTATCTAACGCACTGTGACACCCGGTCCCAGAGGGGGAAAGGACAGTGTATCTAACGCACTGTGACACCCGGTCCAGTGGGGGAAAGGACAGTGCATCTAATGCACTGTGACACCCGGTCCCAGAGGGGAATGGACCGTGTATCTAAAGCAATGTGACACCCAGTCCCAGAGGGGGAAAGGACAGTGTATCTAATGCACTGTGACACCCGGTCCCAGAGGGGGAAAGGACAGTGTATCTAACGCACTGTGACACCCGGTCCCAGAGGGGGAAAGGACAGTGTATCTAACGCACTGTGACACCCGGTCCCAGAGGGGGAAAGGACAGTGTATCTAACGCACTGTGACACCCGGTCCCAGAGGGGGAAGGACAGTGTATCTAACGCACTGTGACACCCGTCCCAGAGGGAAAGGACAGTGTATCTAACGCACTGTGACACCTGGTCCCAGAGGGGGAAAGGACAGTGTATCTAACGCACTGTGACACCCGGTCCCAGAGGGGGAAAGGACAGTGTATCTAACGCACTGTGACACCCGGTCCCAGAGGGGAAAGGAAAGTGTATCTAAAGCACTGTGACACCCGGTCCCAGAGGGGGAAAGGACAGTGTATCTAACGCACTGTGACACCCGGTCCCAGAGGGGAAAGGACAGTGTATCTAACGCACTGTGACACCCGTCCCAGAGGGGAAAGGACAGTGTATCTAACGCACTGTGACACCCGGTCCCAGAGGGGGAAAGGACAGTGTATCTAACGCACTGTGACACCCGTCCCAGAGGGGAAAGGACAGTGTATCTAACGCACTGTGACACCCGTCCCAGAGGGGAAAGGACAGTGTATCTAACGCACTGTGACACCCGGTCCCAGAGGGGGAAAGGACAGTGTATCTAACGCACTGTGACACCCGGTCCCAGAGGGGGAAAGGACAGTGTATCTAACGCACTGTGACACCCGGTCCCAGAGGGGGAAAGGACAGTGTATCTAACGCACTGTGACACCCGTCCCGGAGGGGGAAAGGACAGTGTATCTAACGCACTGTGACACCCCCGTCCCGGAGGGGAAAGGACAGTGTATCTAACGCACTGTGACACCCGGTCCCAGAGGGGAAAGGACAGTGTATCTAACGCACTGTGACACCCGGTCCCAGAGGGGGAAAGGACAGTGTATCTAACGCACTGTGACACCCGGTCCCAGAGGGGGAAAGGACAGTGTATCTAACGCACTGTGACACCCGGTCCCAGAGGGGAAAGGACAGTGTATCTAACGCACTGTGACACCCGGTCCCAGAGGGGGAAAGGACAGTGTATCTAACGCACTGTGACACCCGGTCCCAGAGGGGGAAAGGACAGTGTATCTAACGCACTGTGACACCGGTCCCAGAGGGGGAAAGGACAGTGTATCTAACGCACTGTGACACCCGGTCCCAGAGGGGAAAGGACAGTGTATCTAACGCACTGTGACACCCGTCCCAGAGGGGGAAAGGACAGTGTATCTAACGCACTGTGACACCCGGTCCCAGAGGGGAAAGGACAGTGTATCTAACGCACTGTGACACCCGGTCCCAGAGGAAGAGGACAGTGTATCTAACGCACTGTGACACCGGTCCCAGAGGGGGAAAGGACAGTGTATCTAACGCACTGTGACACCCGTCCCAGAGGGGGAAAGGACAGTGTATCTAACGCACTGTGACACCCGTCCCAGAGGGGAAAGGACAGTGTATCTAACGCACTGTGACACCCAGTCCCAGAGGGTGAAAGGACAGTGTATCTAATGAACTGTTACACCTGGTCCCAGAAAGGAAAGGACAGTATATCTAACGCACTGTGACACCCCGGTCCCAGAGGGGAAAGGACAGTGTATCTAACGCACTGTGACACCCGGTCCCAGAGGGGAAAGGACAGTGTATCTAACGCACTTGACACCCGGTCCCAGAGGGGGAAAGGACAGTGTATCTAACGCTGTGTACACCCGTCCCAGAGGGGAAAGGACAGTGTATCTAACGCACTGTGACACCCGGTCCCAGAGGGGAAAGGACAGTGTATCTAACGCACTGTGACACCCGGTCCCAGAGGGGGAAAGGACAGTGTATCTAACGCACTGTGACACCCGTCCCAGAGGGGGAAAGGACAGTGTATCTAACGCACTGTGACACCCGGTCCCAGAGGGGGAAAGGACAGTGTATCTAACGCACTGTGACACCCGGTCCCAGAGGGGAAAAGGACAGTGTATCTAACGCACTGTGACACCCGGTCCCAGAGGGGGAAAGGACAGTGTATCTAACGCACTGTGACACCCGGTCCCAGAGGGGGAAAGGACAGTGTATCTAACGCACTGTGACACCCGGTCCCAGAGGGGGAAAGGACAGTGTATCTAACGCACTGTGACACCCGTTCCCAGAGGGGGAAAGGACAGTGTATCTAACGCACTGTGACACCCGGTCCCAGAGGGGGGAAAGGACAGTGTATCTAACGCACTGTGACACCCAGTCCCAGAGGGGAAAGGACAGTGTATCTAACGCACTGTGACACCCGGTCCCAGAGGGGAAAGGACAGTGTATCTAACGCACTGTGACACCCGGTCCCAGAGGGGAAAGGACAGTGTATCTAACGCACTGTGACACCCGTCCCAGAGGGGGAAAGGACAGTGTATCTAACGCACTGTGACACCGGTCCCAGAGGGGGAAAGGACAGTGTATCTAACGCACTGTGACACCCGGTCCCAGAGGGGAAAGGACAGTGTATCTAACGCACTGTGACACCCGGTCCCAGAGGGGGAAAGGACAGTGTATCTAACGCACTGTGACACCCGGTCCCAGAGGGGGAAAGGACAGTGTATCTAACGCACTGTGACACCCGGTCCCAGAGGGGAAAGGACAGTGTATCTAACGCACTGTGACACCCAGTCCCAGGGGGAAAGGACAGTGTATCTAACGCACTGTGACACCGGTCCCAGAGGGGGAAAGGACAGTGTATCTAACGCACTGTGACACCCGGTCCCAGAGGGGGAAAGGACAGTGTATCTAACGCACTGTGACACCCGGTCCCAGAGGGGGAAAGGACAGTGTATCTAACGCACTGTGACACCCGGTCCCAGAGGGGGAAAGGACAGTGTATCTAACGCACTGTGACACCGGTCCCAGAGGGGGAAAGGACAGTGTATCTAACGCACTGTGACACCCGGTCCCAGAGGGGAAAGGACAGTGTATCTAACGCACTGTGACACCCGGTCCCAGAGGGGAAAGGACAGTGTATCTAACGCACTGTGACACCCGGTCCCAGAGGGGGAAAGGACAGTGTATCTAACGCACTGTGACACCCGGTCCCAGAGGGGGAAAGGACAGTGTATCTAACGCACTGTGACACCCGGTCCCAGAGGGGAAAGGACAGTGTATCTAACGCACTGTGACACCCGGTCCCAGAGGGGGAAAGGACAGTGTATCTAACGCACTGTGACACCCGGTCCCAGAGGGGGAAAGGACAGTGTATCTAACGCACTGTGACACCCGGTCCCAGAGGGGGAAAGGACAGTGTATCTAACGCACTGTGACACCCGGTCCGAGAGGGGGAAAGGACAGTGTATCTAACGCACTGTGACACCCGTCCCAGAGGGGGAAAGGACAGTGTATCTAACGCACTGTGACAACCCGTCCCAGAGGGGGAAAGGACAGTGTATCTAACGCACTGTGACACCCGGTCCCAGAGGGGGAAAGGACAGTGTATCTAACGCACTGTGACACCGGTCCCAGAGGGGGAAAGGACAGTGTAACTAACGCACTGCGAAACCTGGTCCCAGAGGGGGAAAGAAAAGTGTATCTAACGCACTGTGAAACCTGGTCCCAGAGGTTGAAAGGACAGAGTATCTAACGCACTGTGACACCCGTCCCAGAGGGGGAAAGGACAGTGTATCTAACGCACTGTGACACCCGTCCAGAGGGGAAAGGACAGTGTATCTAACGCACTGTGACACCCGGTCCCAGAGGGGGAAAGGACAGTGTATCTAACGCACTGTGACACCCGGTCCCAGAGGGGGAAAGGACAGTGTATCTAACGCACTGTGACAACCGGTGCCAGAGGGGAAAGGACAGTGTATCTAACGCACTGTGACACCCGGTCCCAGAGGGGAAAGGACAGTGTATCTAACGCACTGTGACACCCGGTCCCAGAGGGGAAAGGACAGTGTATCTAACGCACTGTGACACCCGGTCCCAGAGGGGGAAAGGACAGTGTATCTAACGCACTGTGACACCGGTCCCAGAGGGGGAAAGGACAGTGTATCTAACGCACTGTGACACCCGGTCCCAGAGGGGGAAAGGACAGTGTATCTAACGCACTGTGACACCCGTCCCAGAGGGGGAAAGGACAGTGTATCTAACGCACTGTGACACCCGGTCCCAGAGGGGAAAGGACAGTGTATCTAACGCACTGTGACACCCGGTCCCAGAGGGGAAAGGACAGTGTATCTAACGCACTGTGACACCCGGTCCCAGAGGGGGAAAGGACAGTGTATCTAACGCACTGTGACACCCGTCCCAGAGGGGAAAGGACAGTGTATCTAACGCACTGTGACACGCGTTCCCAGAGGGTGAAAGGACCGTGTATCTAACGCACTGTGACACCCAGTCCCAGAGGGAAAAATGAAAGTGTATCTAACGCACTGTGACACCCGGTCCCAGAGGGGGAAAGGACAGTGTATCTAACGCACTGTGACACCCGGTGCCAGTGGGGGAAAGGATATTTTATCTAAAGCACTGTGACACCCGGTCCAAGAGGGGGAAAGGACAGTGTATCTAACGCAATGTGACACCCGGTCCCAGAGGGAGAGAGTACAGTGTATCTAACGCACTGTGACACCCAGTCCCAGAGGGGGAAAGGACAGTGTATCTAACGCAATGTGACACACGGTCCCAGAGTGGGTAAGGACAGTGTATCTAACGCACTGTGACACCCGTCCCAGAGGGGGAAAGGACAGTGTATCTAACGCACTGTGACACCCGGTCCCAGAGGGGAAAGGACAGTGTATCTAACGCACTGTGACACCCGGTCCCAGAGGGGGAAAGGACAGTGTATCTAACGCACTGTGACACCCGTCCCAGGGGGAAAGGACAGTGTATCTAACGCACTGTGACACCCGGTCCCAGAGGGGAAAGGACAGTGTATCTAACGCACTGTGACACCCGGTCCCAGAGGGGGAAAGGACAGTGTATCTAACGCACTGTGACACCCGGTCCCAGAGGGGGAAAGGACAGTGTATCTAACGCACTGTGACACCCGGTCCCAGAGGGGGAAAGACAGGGTATCTAACGCACTGTGACACCCGGTCCCAGAGAGGGAAGGACAGTGTATCTAACGCACTGTGACAACCGGTCCCAGAGGGGAAAGGACATGTATCTAACGCACTGTGACACCCGGTCCCAGAGGGGAAAGGACAGTGTATCTAACGCACTGTGACACCCGGTCCCAGAGGGGGAAAGGACAGTGTATCTAACGCACTGTGACACCCGTCCCAGAGGGGAAAGGACAGTGTATCTAACGCACTGTGACACCCACCCGTCCCAGAGGGGGAAAGGACAGTGTATCTAACGCACTGTGACACCCGGTCCCAGAGGGGGAAAGGACAGTGTATCTAACGCACTGTGACACCCGGTCCCAGAGGGGGAAAGGACAGTGTATCTAACGCACTGTGACACCCGTCCCAGAGGGGAAAGGACAGTGTATCTAACGCACTGTGACACCCGTCCCAGAGGGGAAAGGTCAATGTATCTAACGCACTGTGACACCCGATCTTCGAGGGGGAAAGGACAGTGTATCTAACGCACTGTGACACCCGATCTTCAAGGTGGAAAGGACAGTGTATCTAACGCACTGTGACACCCGGTCCCAGAGGGGGAAAGGACAGTGTATCTAACGCACTGTGACACCCGGTCCAGAGCGGGAAAGGACAGTGTATCTAACACACTGTGAAACCCGGTCCCAGAGTGGGAAAGGACAGTGTATCTAACGCACTGTGACACCTGGTCCCAGAGGGGGAAAGGACAGTGTATCTAACGCACTGTGACATCCGGTCCCAGTGGGGAATGGATAGTGTATCTAACGCACTGTGACACCCGGTCCCAGAGGGGGAAAGGACAGTGTATCTAACGCACTGTGACACCCAGTCCCAGAGGGGGAATGGATAGTGTATCTAACGCACTGTGACACCCGGTCCCAGAGGGGGAAAGGACAGTGTATCTAACGCACTGTGAACCTGGTCCCAGAGGGGGAAAGGACAGTGTATCTAACGCACTGTGACACCCGTCCCAGAGGGGAAAGGACAGTGTATCTAACGCACTGTGACACCCGGTCCCAGAGGGGGAAAGGACAGTGTATCTAACGCACTGTGACACCCGGTCCCAGAGGGGGAAAGGACAGTGTATCAAACTAACGCACTGTGACACCCGGTCCCAGAGGGGAAAGGACAGTGTATCTAACGCACTGTGACACCCGGTCCCAGAGGGGGAAAGGACAGTGTATCTAACGCACTGTGACACCCGGTCCCAGAGGGGGAAAGGACAGTGTATCTAACGCACTGTGACACCGGTCCCAGAGGGGAAAGACAGTGTATCTAACGCACTGTGACACCCGTCCCAGAGGGGGAAAGGACAGTGTATCTAACGCACTGTGAAACCCGTCCCAGAGGGGGAAAGGACAGTGTATCTAACGCACTGTGACACCCGGTCCCAGAGGGGGAAAGGACAGTGTATCTAACGCACTGTGACACCCGGTCCCAGAGGGGAAAAGAACAGTGTAATCTAACGCACTGTGACACCCGGTCCCAGAGGGGGAAAGGACAGTGTATCTAACGCACTGTGACACCCGTCCCAGAGGGGGAAAGGACAGTGTATCTAACGCACTGTGACACCCGGTCCCAGAGGGGGAAAGGACAGTGTATCTAACGCACTGTGACACCCGGTCCCAGAGGGGGAAAGGACAGTGTATCTAACGCACTGTGACACCCGGTCCCCAGAGGGGGAAAGGACAGTGTATCTAACGCACTGTGACACCCGGTCCCAGAGGGGGAAGGACAGTGTATCTAACGCACTGTGACACCCGGTCCCAAGAGGGAAAGGACAGTGTATCTAACGCACTGTGACACCCGGTCCCAGAGGGGGAAAGGACAGTGTATCTAACGCACTGTGACACCCGTCCCCAAGAGGAAAGGACAGTGTATCTAACGCACAGTGACACCCGTCCCAGAGGGGGAAAGGGACAGTTATCTAACGCCCGTGACCCCTGGTCCAGAGGGGAATGGACAGTGTATCTAACGCTCTGTGACACTCGGACCAGAGGGGGAAAGACAGTGTATCTAACGCACTGTGACACCCGGTCCCAGAGGGGAAAGGACAGTGTATCTAACGCACTGTGACACCCAGTCCCAGAGGGGGAAATGACAGTGTATCTAACGCA
>NW_024470797.1:400000-494590 GCF_017639515.1 Carcharodon carcharias | reverse complement strand
AGCCCTCCGACAGTGCGGCTCTCCCTCAGTACTGACCCTCCGACAGTGCGGCGCTCCCTCAGTACTGACCCTCCGACAGTGCGGCTCTCCCACAGCACTGACCCTCCGACAGTGTGTCTCTCCCTCAGTACTGACCCTCCGACAGTGCGGCTCTCCCTCAGCACTGACCCTCCGACAGTGCTGCTCTCCCTCAGTACTGAACCTCCGACAGTGCGGCTCTCCCTCAGTACTGACCTTTCGACAGTGCGGCACTCCCTCAGAACTGACCATTCGACAGTGCGGCACTCCCTCAGCACTGACCCTTCGACAGTGCGGCACTCCCTCAGAACTGACCATTCGACATTGCGGCTCTCCCTCAGCTCTGACCATCCAACAGTGCTGCAGTCCCTAAGTACTGAACCTCCGACAGTGCGGTGCACCCTCAGTACTGACCGTCCGACAGTGCGGCACTCCCTCAGTACTGACCCTCCGACAGTGCTGCTCTCCCTCAGTACTGACATCCGAGAGTGTGGCTCTCCCTCAGCACTGACCCTCCCACATTGCGGCTCTCCCTCAGCACTGACACTCCGACAGTGTGGCTCTCCCTCAGCACTGACCCTCCGACAGTGCGGCGCTCCCTCAGTATTGACACTCCGACAGTGCGGCTCTCCCTCAGTACTGACCCTCTGACAGTGCGGCTCTCCCTCAGTACTGACCCTCCGACAGTGCGGCTCTCCCTCAGCACTGACCCTATGACAGTGCGGCGCTCCTTCATTACTGACCCTCCGACAGTACTGCTCTCACTCAGTACTGACCCACCAAGAGTGCGGCACTCCCTCAGTACTGACTCTTTGACAGGGCGGCGTTCCCTCAGTACTGACACTCCAAGAGAGCGTCGCTCCCTCAGTATTGACCCGCCGACAGTGCGGCGCTCCATCAGTACTGACCCTCCGACAGTACTGCTCTACCTCAGTACTGACTCTTTGACAGTGATGCGTTCCCTCAGTACTGACACTCCGACAGTGTGGCACTCCCTCAATACTGACCCTCCGACAGTGCGGGACTCCCTCAGTACTGACCCTCCGACAGTGCGGCGCTCCCTCAGTACTGACCCTCCGACAGTGCAGTGCTCCCTCAGCACTAACCCTCCGACAGTGCGGCTCTCGGTCAGCACTGACCCTCCGACAGTGCGGCGCTCCCTCAGTATTGACCCTCTGCCAGTGCGGCGTTCCCTCAGCACTGACCCTTCGACAGTGCGGCCCTCCCTCAGAACTGACCATTCGACATTGCGGCTCTCCCTCAGCTCTGACCATCCAACAGTGCTGCAGTCCCTAAATAATGACCCTCCAACAGTGCGGTGCTCCCTCAGCACTGACCCTCTGATATTGCGGTTCTCCCTCAGTACTGACCCTCCGACAGTGCGGGGCTCCCTCATTACTGACCCTCCGACAGTTCGGCGCTCCCTCAGTACTGACCCTCCGACAGCGCTGCTCTCCCTCAGTACTGACCCTAAAACAGTGCGTCTCTCTCTCAGTACTGACCCTCCGACAGTGCGGCGCTCCCTCAAAACTGACCCTCCAACAGTGCGGCTCTCCTTCAGTACTGACCCTCCGACAGTGCGGCTCTCCCTCAGTACTGACCTCCGACAGTGTGGCTGTCCCTCAGCACTGACCCTCCCACATTGCGGCTCTCCCTCAGCACTGACCCTCCGACAGTGCGGGTCTCCCTCAGTACTGACCCTCCGACAGTGCGGTGCTCCCTCAGCACTGACCCTCTGACAGTGCCATGCTCCCTCAGCACTGACCCTCTGACAGTGCGGCTCTCCCTCAGTACTGACCCTCCGACAGTGCGGCACTCCCTCAGAACTGACCATTCGACATTGCGGCTCTCCCTCAGCACTGACCCTCCAATAGTGCGGCTCTCCCTCAGTACTGACCCTCCGACAGTGCGGCTCTCCCACAGCACTGACCCTCCGACAGTGCGGCTCTCCCTCAGCACTGACCCTCCGACAGTGCGGCTCTCCCTCAGTACTGACCCTCCGACAGTGCTGCTCTCCCTCAGTACTGACCTCCGAGAGTGTGGCTCTCCCTCAGCACTGACCCTCCCACAGTGCGGCACTCCCTCAGCACTGACCCACCAAGAGTGCGGCACCCCCTCAGTACTGACTCTCTGACAGTGCGGCGTTCCCTCAGTACTGACCCTCAGACAGTACGGTTCTCCCTCAGTACTGACCCTCCGACAATGCGGCTTTCCCTCAGTACTGACCCTCCGACAATGCGGCTTTCCCACAGCACTGACCCTCCGACAGTGCGGCACTCCCTCAGTACTCACGCTCCGACAGTTCGGCGCTCCCTCAGCACTGACCCTTCGACAGTGCGGCACTCCCTCAGAACTGACCATTCGACATTGCGGCTCTCCCTCAGCACTGACCCTCCAACAGTGCGGCTCTCCCTCAGTACTGACCCTCCGACAGTGCGGCTCTCCCTCAGCACTGACCCTCCGACAGTGCGGCTCTCCCTCAGTACTGACCCTCCGACAGTGCTGCTCTCCCTCAGTACTGACCTCCAAGAGTGTGGCTCTCCCTCAGCACTGACCCTCCGACAGTGCGGCTCTCCCTCAGTACTGACCCTCCGACAGTGCGGCTCTCCCTCAGCACTGACCCTCCGAGAGTGTGGCTCTCCCTCCGCACTGACCCTCCGACAGTGCGGGGCTCCCTCAGTACTGACCCTCCGACAGTGCAGTGCTCCCTCAGCACTGACCCTCCGACAGTGCGGCTCTCCCTCAGCACTAACCCTCCGATAGTGCGGCTCTCCCTCAGCACTGACCCTCCGACAGTGCGGCGCTCCCTCAGTATTGACCCTCCGACAGTGCGGCGCTCCCTCAGTATTGACCCTCCGACAGTGCGGCGCTCCTTCATTACTGACCCTCCGACAGTGCGGCTCTCCCCCAGTACTGACCCTCCGACCGTGCGGCACTCCTTCAGTACTGACTTTTTGACAGGGCGGCGTTCCCTCAGTACTGACCCTCCGACAGTACTGCTCTCCCTCAGTACTGACCCACCAAGAGTGCGGCTCTCCCTCAGTACTGACTCTTTGACAGTGCGGCGTTCCCTCAGTACTGACACTCCGACAGAGCGGCGCTCCCTCAGTACTGACCCTCAGACAGTACGGTTCTCCCTCAGCACTGACCCTCCGACAGTGTGGCTCTCCCTCAGTACTGACCCTCCGACAGTGTGGCTCTCCCTCAGTACTGACCCTCCGACAGTGCGGCTCTCCCTCAGCACTGACCCTCCGACAGTGCGGCGCTCCCTCAGTACTGACCATCCGACAGTGCGGCGCTCCCTCAGCACTGACCCTCCGACAGTGCGGCTCTCCCTCAGTACTGACCCACCAAGAGTGCGGCTCTCCCTCAGTACTGACTCTCTGACAGTGCGGCGTTCGATCAGTACTGACACTCCGACAGTGCGGCGCTCCCTCAGTAGTGACCCTCAGACACTACGGTTCTCCCTCAGTACTGACCCTCCGACAATGTGGCTTTCCCTCAGCAGTGACCCTCCGACAGTGTGGCTCTCCCTCAGTACTGACCCTCTGACAGTGCGGCTCTCCCTCAGCACTGACTCTCCAAAATTGTGTCTCTCCCTCAACACTGACCCTCCGACAGTGCGGCGCTCCCTCAGCACTGACCCTTCGACAGTGCGGCACTCCCTCAGAACTGACCATTCGATATTGCGGCTCTCCCTCAGCTCTGACCATCCAACAGTGCTGCAGTCCCTAAGTACTGACCCTCCAACAGTGCGGTGCTCCCTCATTACTGACCCTCCGACAGTGCGGCACAACCTCAGTACTGACCCTCTGACAGTTCAGCTCTCCTTCAGTACTGACCATCCGACAGTGCGGTGCTCCCTCAGCACTGTCCCTCTGACAGTGCGGCTCTCCCTCAGTACTGACCCTCCGACAGTGCGGTGCTCCCTCAGCACTGACCCTCTGACAGTGCGGCTCTCCCTCAGTACTGACCCTCCGACAGTGCGGTGCTCCCTCAGCACTGACCCTCTGACAGTGCAGCTCTCCCTCAGCACTGACCCTCTGAAAGTGCGGCTCTCCCTCAGTACTGACCCTCCCACAGTGCGGCTCTCCCTCAGCACTGACCCTCCGACAATGCGGCGCTCCCTCAGCACTGACCCTCCGACAGTGCGGCGCTCCCTCAGTACTGACCCTCCGACAGTGCGGCTCTCCATCAGTACTGACCCTCCGACAGTGGGGCTCTCCCTCAGTACTGACCCACCAAGAGTGCGGCTCTCCCTCAGTACTGACTCTCTGACAGTGCGGCGTTCGATCAGTACTGACGCTCCGACAGTGCTGCACTCCCTCAGCACTGACCCTCCGACAGTGTGGCTCTCCCTCAGTACCGACCCTCCGACAGTGCGGCTCTACCTCAGCACTGACTCTCCAAAAGTGCGTCTCTCCCTCAGTACTGACCCTCCAACAGTGCGGCTCTCCCTCAGTACTGACCTCCGACAGTGTGGCTCTCCCTCAGTACTGACCCTCCCACATTGCGGCTCTCCCTCAGCACTCACCCTCCGACAGTGCGGCTCTCCCTCAGTAATGACCCACCAAGAGTGCGGCTCTCCCTCAGTACTGACCCTCTGACAGTGCGGCTCTCCCTCAATACTGACCCTCTGACTGTTCAGCGCTTCCTCAGCACTGACCCTCCGACACTGCGGCTCTCCCTCAGTACAGACCCTCCAACTGTGCATCTCTCCCTCAACACTGGCCCTCCGACAGTGTGGCTCTCCCTCAGCAATGACCCTCCGACAGTGCGGCTCTCCCTCAGTACTGACCCACCAAGAGTGCGGCTCTCCCTCAATACTGACCCTCCGACAGTGCGGCTCTCCCTCAGCACTGATCCTGCGACAGTGCGGCTCTCCCTCAGTACTGACCTTTCGACAGTGCGGCACTCCCTCTGTACTGACCCTCCGACAGTGCGGCTCTCCCTCAGCACTGACCCTCTGACAGTGCGGCACTCCCTCAGTACTGACCCTCCGACAGTGCGGCTCTCCCTCAGTACTGACCCTCCGACAGTGCTGTGCACCCTCAGTACTGACCTTTCGACAGTGCGGCACTCCCTCTGTACTGACCCTCCGACAGTGCGGCACTCCCTCAGCACTGACCCTCCGACCGTGCGGCTCTCCCTCAGTACTGACCCTCCGACAGTGCGGCACTCCCTCAGCACTGACCCTCCGACCGTGCGGCTCTCCCTCAGCACTGACCCTCCGACAGTGCGGCTCTCCCGCATTACTGACCCTTCGACAGTGCGGCTCTCCCTCAGTACTGACCCTCTGAAAGTGAGGCTCTCCCTCAGCACTGACCCTCCGACAGTGCGGCGCTCCCTCAGTACTGACCCTCCGACATTGTGGCACTCCTTCAGTACTGACCCTCCGACAGTGCGGCTCTCCCTCAATACTGACCCTCCGACAGTGCGGCTCTCCCTCAGTACTGACCCTCCAACAGGGCGGCTCTCCCTCAGTACTAACCCTCTGATAGTGAGTCTCTCCCTCAGCACTCACGATCCGACAAGGCGGAGCTCGCTCAGCAGTGAAACCCCTAGAGTTCGGCGCACCCTCAGTACAGACCCCTCGACAGTGTGGCTCTCCCTCAGCACTGACCCTCCGAAGTGTAGCTCTCCCTCAGCACTGACCCTCCGACAGTGCGGCTCTCCCTCAGCACTGACCCTCTGACAGTGCAGCTCTCCCTCAGCACTGACCCTCTGACAGTGCATCTCTCCCTCAGTACTGACCCTCCGACAGTGTAGCTCTCCCTCAGTACTGACCCTCTGACAGTGTAGCTCTCCCTCGGTACTGACCCTCCGACAGTGCGGCTCTCTCTCAGCACCGACCCTCCGACAGTGTCGCTCTCCCTCAATACTGACCTTCCGACCGTGCGGCTCTCCCTCAGCACTGACCCTCCAAAAGAGTGCCACTCCCTCAGTACTGACTCTCCAACAGTGCTGCACTCCCTAAATACTGACCCTCCAACAGTGCGGCTCTCCCTCGTTACTGACCCTCCGACAGTACGGCTCTCCCTCAGTACTGACCATCCGACAGTACAGTACTACCTCAGCACTGACCCTCCGACAGTACGGCTGTCCCTCAGCACTGACGCTCCGACAGTGCGGCGCTCCCTCAGCACTGACCCTCCGACAGTGCATCTCTCCCTCAGTACTGACCCTCTGACAGTGCGGCTCTCCCTCTGTACTGACCCTCCGACTGTGCGGCGCTCCCTCAGCACTGACCCTCCGACAGTGTGGCTCTCCCTCAGCACTGACCCTCCGACTGTGTGGCTCTCCCTCAGTACTGACCCTCCGACAGTGCGGCTCTCCCTCAGCACTCACCCTCCGACATTGCAGCGCTCACTCAGTGCTGAGCCTCCGACAGTGCGGCGCTCCCTCAGCACTGACCCTCCGACATTGCAGCGCTCCCTCAGTGCTGAGCCTCCAACAGTGCGGCTCTCCCTCAGCACTGACCCTCTGACAGTACAGCACTCCCTCAGTACTGACCCTCCGACAGTGCGGCTCTCCCTCAGTACTGACCCTCTGACAGTGCGGCTCTCCCTCGACACTGACCCTCCGACAGTGCGCCTCTCCCTCAGCACTGACCCTCCGACAGTGCGGCACTCCCTCAGTACTGACCCTCCGACATTGCGGCTCTCCCTCAGCACTGACCCTCCAACAGTGCGGCTCTCCCTCAGCACTGACCCTCCGACAGTGTGGCTCTCCCTCAGCACTGACCCTCCGACTGGTGCGGGCGCTCCCTCATCACTGACCCTCCGACATTGCGCGCTCCCTCAATGCCTGAGCCCTCCAACAGTGTGGCTCTCCCCTCAGGCACTGACTCCTCTGACAGTACTGCCCTCCTTCAGTCTGACCCTCCGACAGTGCGGAGCTCTCCATCAGTAATGACCCCTGCCAGTGCAGAGATCCCTCATTACGGACCCTCAGTGCCAGTGCAGCTCTCCCTCAAATCAAACCCACTGATAGTGCTGCTCTCCCTCAATACTGACCCTCTGACAGTGGCGGCTCTCCCTTCAGTACTGACCGTCGCGACTGTGCGGCTCTCCTCAGTACTGACCCTTCCGACAGTGCGGCGCTCCCTCAGTACTGACCCTCAACAGTGGCGGGATCTCCCTCAGTACAGACCCTCCGAATGTGCAGGCACACCCTCAGCACTGACCATCCTGATAGGGTGGTCGCTTCTCCCTCAGTACTGAACCTCCGACAGTGCGGCTCTCCCTCAGTACTGACCTTTCGACAGTGCGGCTCTCCCTCAGTACTGACCCTCCGACAGTGCTGCGCTCCCTCAGAACTGACCATTCGACAGTGCGGCACTCCCTCAGCACTGACCCTCCGACAGTGCTGCTCTCCCTCAATACTGACCCTCTGACAGTGCGGCTCTCCCTCAGCACTGACCCTCCAACAGTGCGGATCTCCCTCAGTACAGACCCTCCGATTGTGCAGCACACCCTCAGCACTGACCATCTGATAGTGTGTCTCTCCCTCAGTACTGACCCTCCGACAGTGCGGCTCTCCCTCAGCACTGACCCTCCGACATTGCGGCTCTCCCTCAGTACTGAACCTCCGACAGTGCGGCTCTCCCTCAGTACTGACCTTTCGACAGTGCGGCTCTCCCTCAGCTCTGACCAGCCAACAGTGCTGCAGTCCCTAAGTACTGACCCTCCGACAGTGCGGTGCTCCCTCAGTACTGACCCTCCGACAGTGCGGCTCTCCCTCAGTACTGACCGTCCGACAGTGCGGCACTCCCTCAGTACTGACCCTCCGACAGTGCTGCTCTCCCTCAGTACTGACATCCGAAAGTGTGGCTCTCCCTCAGCACTGACCCTCCCACATTGCGGCTCTCCCTCAGTACTGACCCTCCGACAGTGCTGCTCTCCCTCAGTACTGACATCCGAGAGTGTGGCTCTCCCTCAGCACTGACCCTCCCACATTGCGGCTCTCCCTCAGCACTGACACTCCGACAGTGCGGCTCTCCCTCAGCACTGACCCTCCGACAGTGCGGCGCTCCCTCAGTATTGACACTCCGACAGTGCGGCTCTCCCTCAGTACTGACCCTCTGACAGTGCGGCTCTCCCTCAGTACTGACCCTCCGACAGTGCGGCTCTCCCTCAGCACTGACCCTCCGACAGTGCGGCACTCCCTCAGTACTGACCCTCTGACAGTGCGGCTCTCCCTCAGCACTGACCATTCGACAGTCCGGCTCTCCCTCAGCACTGACCCTCCAACAGTGCGGCTCTCCCTCAGTACTGACCCACCAAGAGTGCGGCACTCCCTCAGTACTGACTCTTTGACAGGGCGGCGTTCCTTCAGTAATGACACTCCAAGAGAGCGTCGCTCCCTCAGTATTGACCCACCGACAGTGCGGCGCTCCATCAGTACTGACCCTCCGACAGTACTGCTCTCCCTCAGTACTGACTCTTTGACAATGCGGCGTTCCTCAGTACTGACACTCCGACAGTGTGGCACTCCCTCAATACTGACCCTCCGACAGTGCGGGACTCCCTCAGTACTGACCCCTCCGACAGTGCGGCGCTCCCTCAGTACTGACCCTTCCGACAGTGCGGTTGCTCCCTCAGCACTAACCCTCCGACAGTGCGGCTCTCCCTCAGCACTGACCCTCCGACAGTGCGGCGCTCCCTCAGTATTGACCCTCTGCCAGTGCGGCGTTCCCTCAGCACTGACCCTTCGACAGTGCGGCCCTCCCTCAGAACTGACCATTCGACATTGCGGCTCTCCCTCAGCTCTGACCATCCAACAGTGCTGCAGTCCCTAAATAATGACCCTCCAACAGTGCGGTGCTCCCTCAGCACTGACCCTCTGACATTGCGGTTCTCCCTCAGTACTGACCCTCCGACAGTGCGGGGCTCCCTCATTACTGACCGTCCGACAGTGCGGCACTCCCTCAGTAATCACACTCCGACAGTTCGGCGCTCCCTCAGTACTGACCCTCCGACAGCGCTGCTCTCCCTCAGTACTGACCCTAAAACAGTGCGTCTCTCTCTCAGTACTGACCCTCCGACAGTGCGGCGCTCCCTCAAAACTGACCCTCCAACAGTGCGGCTCTCCTTCAGTACTGACCCTCCAACAGTGCGGCTCTCCTTCAGTACTGACCCTCCGACAGTGCGGCTCTCCCTCAGTACTGACCTCCGACAGTGTGGCTGTCCCTCAGCACTGACCCTCCCACATTGCGGCTTTCCCTCAGCACTGACCCTCCGACAGTGCTGCTCTCCCTCAGTACTGACATCCGAGAGTGTGGCTCTCCCTCAGCACTGACCCTCCCACATTGCGGCTCTCCCTCAGCACTGACACTCCGACAGTGCGGCTCTCCCTCAGCACTGACCCTCCGACAGTGCGGCGCTCCCTCAGTATTGACACTCCGACAGTGCGGCTCTCCCTCAGTACTGACCCTCTGACAGTGCGGCTCTCCCTCAGTACTGACCCTCCGACAGTGCGGCTCTCCCTCAGCACTGACCCTCCGACAGTGCGGCACTCCCTCAGTACTGACCCTCCGACAGTGCGGCTCTCCCTCAGCACTGACCATCCGACAGTCCGGCTCTCCCTCAGCACTGACCCTCCAACAGTGCGGCTCTCCCTCAGTACTGACCCACCAAGAGTGCGGCACTCCCTCAGTACTGACTCTTTGACAGGGCGGCGTTCCGTCAGTAATGACACTCCAAGAGAGCGTCGCTCCCTCAGTATTGACCCACCGACAGTGCGGCGCTCCATCAGTACTGACCCTCCGACAGTACTGCTCTCCCTCAGTACTGACTCTTTGACAATGCGGCGTTCCCTCAGTACTGACACTCCGACAGTGTGGCACTCCCTCAATACTGACCCTCCGACAGTGCGGGACTCCCTCAGTACTGACCCTCCGACAGTGCGGCGCTCCCTCAGTACTGACCCTCCGACAGTGCGGTGCTCCCTCAGCACTAACCCTCCGACAGTGCGGCTCTCCCTCAGCACTGACCCTCCGACAGTGCGGCGCTCCCTCAGTATTGACCCTCTGCCAGTGCGGCGTTCCCTCAGCACTGACCCTTCGACAGTGCGGCCCTCCCTCAGAACTGACCATTCGACATTGCGGCTCTCCCTCAGCTCTGACCATCCAACAGTGCTGCAGTCCCTAAATAATGACCCTCCAACAGTGCGGTGCTCCCTCAGCACTGACCCTCTGACATTGCGGTTCTCCCTCAGTACTGACCCTCCGACAGTGCGGGGCTCCCTCATTACTGACCGTCCGACAGTGCGGCACTCCCTCAGTACTCACACTCCGACAGTTCGGCGCTCCCTCAGTACTGACCCTCCGACAGCGCTGCTCTCCCTCAGTACTGACCCTAAAACAGTGCGTCTCTCTCTCAGTACTGACCCTCCGACAGTGCGGCGCTCCCTCAAAACTGACCCTCCAACAGTGCGGCTCTCCTTCAGTACTGACCCTCCGACAGTGCGGCTCTCCCTCAGTACTGACCTCCGACAGTGTGGCTGTCCCTCAGCACTGACCCTCCCACATTGCGGCTTTCCCTCAGCACTGACCCTCCGACAGTGCGGGTCTCCCTCAGTACTGACCCTCCGACAGTGCGGTGCTCCCTCAGCACTGACCCTCTGACAGTGCCATGCTCCCTCAGCACTGACCCTCCCACAGTGCGGCACTCCCTCAGCACTGACCCACCAAGAGTGCGGCACACCCTCAGTACTGACTCTCTGACAGTGCGGCGTTCCCTCAGTACTGACCCTCAGACAGTACGGTTCTCCCTCAGTACTGACCCTCCGACAATGCGGCTTTCCCTCAGTACTGACCCTCCGACAATGCGGCTTTCCCTCAGCACTGACCCTCCGACAGTGCGGCACTCCCTCAGTACTCACCCTCCGACAGTTCGGCGCTCCCTCAGCACTGACCCTTCGACAGTGCGGCACTCCCTCAGAACTGACCATTCGACATTGCAGCTCTCCCTCAGCACTGACCCTCCAACAGTGCGGCTCTCCCTCAGTACTGACCCTCCGACAGTGCGGAGCTCCCTCAGTACTGACCCTCCGAGAGTGCGGCTCTCCGTCAGCATTGACCCTTTGACAGTGGGGCGCTCCGCACTGACCCTCTGACAGTACTGCACTCCTTCAGTACTGACCATCCGACATTGCGGCTCTCCCTCAGCACTGACCTTCCGACAGTGCGGCTCTCCCTCAGCACTGACCCTCCGACAGTGCGGATCTCCCTCAGCACTGACCCTCCGACAGTGCGGCTCTCCCTCAGCACTGACCCTCCGACAGTGCATCTCTCCCTCAGTACTGACCCTCTGACAGTGCGGCTCTCCCTCTGTACTGACCCTCCGACTGTGCAGCGCTCCCTCAGCACTGACCCTCCGACAGTGCGGCTCTCCCTCAGCACTGACCCTCCGACTGTGTGGCTCTCCCTCAGTACTGACCCTCCGACAGTGCGGCTCTCCCTCAGCACTCACCCTCCGACATTGCAGCGCTCACTCAGTGCTGAGCCTCCGACAGTGCGGCGCTCCCTCAGCACTGACCCTCCGACATTGCAGCGCTCCCTCAGTGCTGAGCCTCCAACAGTGCTGCTCTCCCTCAACACTGACCCTCTGACAGTACAGCACTCCCTCAGTACTGACCCTCCGACAGTGCGGCTCTCCGTCAGCATTGACCCTTTGACAGTGGGGCGCTCCGCACTGACCCTCTGACAGTACTGCACTCCTTCAGTACTGACCATCCGACATTGCGGCTCTCCCTCAGCACTGACCCTCCGACAGTGCGGCTCTCCCTCAGTACTGACCCTCCGACAGTGCGGCTCTCCCTCATTACTGACCCTCCGACAGTGCGGCTCTCCCTCATTACTGACCCTCCGACAGTGCGGCTCTCCATCAGCATTGACCCTTTGACAGTGGGGCGCTCCGCACTGACCCTCTGACAGTACTGCACTCCTTCAGTACTGACCCTCCGACAGTGCGGAGCTCCCTCAGTAATGACCCTCTGCCAGTGCAGAGATCCCTCATCACTGACCCTCAGCCAGTGCAGCTCTCCCTCAAATCAAACCCACTGATAGTGCTGCTCTCCCTCAATACTGACCCTCTGACAGTGCGGCTCTCCCTCAGCACTGACCCTCCAACAGTGCGGATCTCCCTCAGTACAGACCCTCCGATTGTGCAGCACACCCTCAGCACTGACCATCTGACAGTGTGTCTCTCCCTCAGTACTGACCCTCCGACAGTGCGGCTCTCCCTCAGCACTGACCCTCCGACAATGCGGCTCTCCCTCAGTACTGACCCTCCGACAGTGCTGCTCTCCCTCAGTACTGACCTCCGAGAGTGTGGCTCTCCCTCAGCACTGACCCTCCGACAGTGCGGCTCTCCCTCAGCACTGACCCTCCGACAGTGCGGCTCTCCCTCAGTACTGACCCTCCGACAGTGCGGCTCCCCCTCACTACTGACCCTCCGACAGTGCGGCTCTCCCTCAGCACTGACCCTCCGACAGTGCGGCTCTCCCTCAGTACTGACCCTCCGACAGTGCTGCTCTCCCTCAGTACTGACCTCCGAGAGTGTGGCTCTCCCTCCGCACTGACCCTCCGACAGTGCGGGGCTCCCTCAGTACTGACCCTCCGACAGTGCAGTGCTCCCTCAGCACTGACCCTCCGACAGTGCGGCTCTCCCTCAGCACTAACCCTCCGATAGTGCGGCTCTCCCTCAGCACTGACCCTCCGACAGTGCGGCGCTCCCTCAGTATTGACCCTCCGACAGTGCGGCGCTCCCTCAGTATTGACCCTCCGACAGTGCGGCGCTCCTTCATTACTGACCCTCCGACAGTGCGGCTCTCCCCCAGTACTGACCCTCCGACAGTACTGCTCTCCCTCAGTACTGACCCACCAAGAGTGTGGCTCTCCCTCAGCACTGACCCTCCGACAGTGCGGCTCTCCCTCAGTACTGACCCTCCGACAGTGCGGCTCTCCCTCATTACTGACCCTCCGACAGTGCGGCTCTCCCTCATTACTGACCCACCGACAGTGCGGCGCTCCATCAGCACTGACCCTCCGACAGTGCGGCACTCCCTCAGTACTGACCCTCCGACAGTGCGGCGCACCCTCAGTACTAACTCTCTGACATTTCGGTGCTCCCTAAGTGCTGACCCTCTGACAGTGTGGCTCTCCCTCAGTACTGACTCTCTGACAGTTCGGCGCTCCCTAAATGCTGACCCTCCGACAGTGCGGCTCTCCCTCATTACTGACCCTCCGACACTGCAGCAATCCCTCATTACTGACCCTCCGACAGTGCGGCACTCCCTCAGCACTGACCCTTCGACAGTGCGGCACTCCCTCAGAACTGACCATTCGACACTGCGGCTCTCCCTCAGCTCTGACCATCCAACAGTGCTGCAGTCCCTAAGTACTGACCCTCCAACAGTGCGGTGCTCCCTCATTACTGACCCTCCGACAGTGCGGCACAACCTCAGTACTGACCCTCTGACAGTTCAGCTCTCCTTCAGTACTGACCATCCGACAGTGCGGTGCTCCCTCAGCACTGTCCCTCTGACAGTGCGGCTCTCCCTCAGTACTGACCCTCCGACAGTGCGGTGCTCCCTCAGCACTGACCCTCTGACAGTGCAGCTCTCCCTCAGCACTGACCCTCTGAAAGTGCGGCTCTCCCTCAGTACTGACCCTCCCACAGTGCGGCTCTCCCTCAGCACTGACCCTCCGACAATGCGGCGCTCCCTCAGCACTGACCCTCCGACAGTGCGGCGCTCCCTCAGTACTGACCCTCCGACAGTGCGGCTCTCCATCAGTACTGACCCTCCGACAGTGCGGCTCTCCCTCAGTACTGACCCGCCAAGAGTGCGGCTCTCCCTCAGTACTGACCCTCCGACAGTGCTGCACTCCCTCAGTACTGACCTCCGACAGTGTGGCTCTCCCTCAGTACTGACCCTCCCACATTGCGGCTCTCCCTCAGCACTCACCCTCCGACAGTGCGGGGCTCCCTCAGTACGGACCCTCCGACAGTGCGGTGCTCCCTCAGCACTGACCCTCCGACAGTGCGGCTCTCCCTCAGCACTGACCCTCCGACAGTGCGGCGCTCCCTCAGTATTGACCCTCTGACAGTGCGGCGTTCCCTCAGCACTGACCCTTCGACAGTGCGGCCCTCCCTCAGAACTGACCATTCGACATTGCGGCTCTCCCTCAGCTCTGACCATCCAACAGTGCTGCAGTCCCTAAATAATGACCCTCCAACTGTGCGGTGCTCCCTCAGCACTGACCCTCTGACATTGCGGTTCTCCCTCAGTACTGACCCTCCGACAGTGTGGGGCTCCCTCATTACTGACCGTCCGACAGTGCGGCGCTCCCTCAGTACTGACCATCCGACAGTGCGGCTCTCCCTCAGTACTGACCCTAAAACAGTGCGTCTCTCTCTCAGTACTGACCCTCCGACAGTGCGGCGCTCCCTCAAAACTGACCCTCCAACAGTGCGGCTCACCTTCAGTACTGACCCTCCGACAGTGCGGCTTTCCCTCAGTACTGACCTCCGACAGTGTGGCTGTCCCTCAGCACTGACCCTCCCACATTGCGGCTCTCCCTCAGCACTGACCCTCCGACAGTGCGGGTCTCCCTCAGTACTGACCCTCCGACAGTGCGGTGCTCCCTCAGCACTGACCCTCTGACAGTGCCATGCTCCCTCAGCACTGACCCTCTGACAGTGCGGCTCTCCCTCAGTACTGACCCTCCGACAGTGCGGCTCTCCCTCAGCACTGACCCTCTGACAGTGCGGCTCTCCCTCAGTACTGACCCTCCGACAGTACGGCGCTCCCTCAGCACTGACCCTCCGACAGTGCGGCGCTCCTTCATTACTGACCCTCCGACTGTACTGCTCTCACTCAGTACTGACCCACCAAGAGTGCGGCACTCCCTCAGTACTGACTCTTTGACAGGGCGGCGTTCCCTCAGTACTGACACTCCAAGAGAGCGGCGCTCCCTCAGTATTGACCCTCCGACAGTGTGGCGCTCCATCAGTACTGACCCTCCGACAGTACTGCTCTCCCTCAGTACTGACTCTTTGACAGTGCGGCGTTCCCAGAGTACTGACACTCCGACACTGTGGCACTCCCTCAATACTGACCCTCCGACAGTGCGGGACTCCCTCAGTACTGACCCTCCGACAGTGCGGCGCTCCCTCAGTACTGACCCTCCGACAGTGCGGCTCTCCCTCAGCACTGACCCTCCGACAGTGTGGCTCTCCCTCAGTACTGACCTTCCAACAGTGCGGCTCTCCCTCAGCAATGACCCTCCGACAGTGCGGTGCCCCCTCTGCACTGACCCTCCGACAGTGCGGCTCTCCCTCAGCACTGACCCTCCGACATTGCGGCACTCCCTCAGTATTGACCCTCCGACAGTGCGGCTCTCCCTCAGTACAGACCATCCGACAGTGCGGCGCTCACTCAGCACTTACCCTCCGACAGTGCGGCTCTCCCTCAGTACTGACCCTGCCACAGTGCGGCTCTCCCTCAGCACTGATCCTCCGACAATGCGGCGCTCCCTCAGCACTGACCCTCCGACAGTGCGGCGCTCCCTCAGTACTGACCCTCCGACAGTGCGGCTCTCCATCAGTACTGACCCTCCGACAGTGCGGCTCTCCCTCAGTACTGACCCACCAAGAGTGCGGCTCTCCCTCAGTACTGACCCTCCAACAGTGCGGGGCTCCCTCAGTACGGACCCTCCGACAGTGCGGCTCTCCCTCAGCACTGACCCTCCGACAGTGCGGCGCTCCCTCAGTATTGACCCTCTGCCAGTGCGGCGCTCCCTCAGCACTGACCATTCGACATTGCGGCTCTCCCTCAGCTCTGACCATCCAACAGTGCTGCAGTCCCTAAATACTGACCCTCCAACAGTGCGGTGCTCCCTAAGCACTGACCCTCTGACATTGCGGTTCTCCCTCAGTACTGACCCTCCGACAGTGCGGGGCTCCCTCATTACTGACCGTCCGACAGTGCGACGCTCCCTCAGTACTCACCCTCCAACAGTTCGGCACTCCCTCAGTACTGACCCTCCGACAGTGCTGCTCTCCCTCAGTACTGACCCTAAAACAGTGCGTCTCTCTCTCAGTACTGACCCTCCGACAGTGCGGCGCTCCCTCAAAACTGACCCTCCAACAGTGCGGCTCTCCTTCAGTACTGACCCTCCGACAGTGCGGCTTTCCCTCAGTACTGACCTCCGACAGTGTGGCTGTCCCTCAGCACTGACCCTCCCACATTGCGGCTATCCCTCAGCACTGACCCTCCGACAGTGCGGGTCTCCCTCAGTACTGACCCTCCGACAGTGCAGTGCTCCCTCAGCACTGACCCTCCCACATTGCGGCTCTCCCTCAGTACTGACCCTCCGACAGTGCGGTTCTCCCTCAGTACTGACCCTCCGACAGTGCGGCGCTCCCTCAGTACTGACCCTCCGACAGTGCGGCTCTCCCTCAGTACTGACCCTCCCACAGTGCGGCTCTCCCTCAGCACTGACCCACCAAGAGTGCGGCACCCCCTCAGTACTGACTCTCTGACAGTGCGGCGTTCCCTCAGTACTGACCCTCAGACAGTACGGTTCTCCCTCAGTACTGACCCTCCAACAATGCGGCTTTCCCTCAGCACTGACCCTCCGACAGTGCGGCTCTCCCTCAGCACTGTCTCTCCAAAAGTGCGTCTCTCCCTCAACACTGACCCTCCGACAGTGCGGCTCTCCCTCAGTACTGACCCTCCGACAGGGCGGCGCTCCCTCAGTACTGACCCTCCAACAGTACAGCTCTCCCTCATTACTGACCCTCCGACAGTCTAGCACACCCTCAGTTCTGACCCTCTGACAGTTCAGCTCTCCTTCAGCACTGACCCTCCGACAGTGCGGCGCTCCCTCAGTACTGACCCTCCGACAGTGCGGTGCTCCCTCGGTACTGACCCTCTGACAGTGCGGGGCTCCCTCATTACTGACCGTCCGACAGTGCGGCACTCCCTCAGTACTCACCCACCGACAGTGCGGCAATCCCTCAGTACTCACCCTCCGACATTTCGGCGCTCCCTCAGTACTGACCCTGCGACAGTGCGGCTCTCCCTCAGCACTAACCCTCCGACAGTACGGCTCTCCCTCAGTACTGAACCTCCGACAGCGCGGCTCTCCCTCAGAACTGACCATCCGACAGTGCGGTGCTCCCTCAGCACTGACCCTCTGACAGTGCGGCTCTCCCTCAGTACTGACCCTCCGACAGTGCGGCTCTCCCTCAAACCTGACCCTCCAACAGTGCGGCTCTCCCTCAGTACTGACCCTCCGACAGTACGGGGCTCCCTCATTACTGACCGTCCGACATTGCGGCACTCCCTCAGTACTCACCCTCCGACAGTTCGGCGCTCCCTCAGCACTGACCCTTCGAAAGTGCGGCACTCCCTCAGAACTGACCATTCGACATTGCGGCTCTCCCTCAGCACTGACCCTCCAACAGTGCGGCTCTCCCTCAGTACTGACCCTCCGACAGTGCGGCTCTCCCTCAGCACTGACACTCCGACAGTGCGGCTCTCCCTCAGTACTGACCCTCCGACAGTGCTGCTCTCCCTCAGTACTGACCCTCCGACAGTGCTGCTCTCCCTCAGTACTGACCTCCGAGAGTGTGCCTCTCCCTCCGCACTGACCCTCCGACAGTGCGGGGCTCCCTCAGTACTGACCCTCCGACAGTGCAGTGCTCCCTCAGCACTGACCCTCCGACAGTGCGACTCTCCCTCAGCACTAACCCTCCGATAGTGCGGCTCTCCCTCAGCACTGACCCTCCGACAGTGCGGCGCTCCCTCAGTATTGACCCTCCGACAGTGCGGCGCTCCTTCATTACTGACCCTCCGACAGTGCGGCTCTCCCCCAGTACTGACCCTCCGACCGTGCGGCACTCCCTCAGTACTGACTCTTTGACAGGGCGGCGTTCCCTCAGTACTGACCCTCCGACAGTACTGCTCTCCCTCAGTACTGACCCACCAAGAGTGCGGCTCTCCCTCAGTACTGACTGTTTGAAACTGCGGCGTTCCCTCAGTACTGACACTCCGACAGAGCGGCGCTCCCTCAGTACTGACCCTCAGACAGTACGGTTCTCCCTCAGTACTGACCCTCCGACAATGCGGCTTTCCCTCAGCACTGACCCTCCGACAGTGTGGCTCTCCCTCAGTACTGACCCTCCGACAGTGTGGCTCTCCCTCAGTACTGACCCTCCGACAGTGCGGCTCTCCCTCAGCACTGACCCTCCGACAGTGCGGCTCTCCCTCAGCACTGACCCTCCGACAGTGTGGTGCCCCCTCTGCACTGACCCTCCGACAGTGCGGCTCTCCCTCAGCACTGACCCTCCGACAGTGTGGCACTCCCTCAGTATTTACCCTCCGACAGTGCGGCGCTCCCTCAGTACTGACCATCCGACAGTGCGGCTCTCCCTCAGCACTGACCCTCCGACAGTGCGGCTCTCCCTCAGTACTGACCCACCAAGAGTGCGGCTCTCCCTCAGCACTGACTCTCTGACAGTGCGGTGTTCGATCAGTACTGACACTCCGACAGTGCGGCGCTCCCTCAGTAGTGACCCTCAGACACTACGGTTCTCCCTCGGTACTGACCCTCCGACAATGTGGCTTTCCCTCAGCAGTGACCCTCCGACAGTGCTGCACTCCCTCAGCACTGACCCTCCGACAGTGTTGCTCTCCCTCAGTACTGACCCTCCGACAGTGCGGCTCTCCCTCAGCACTGACTCTCCAAAATTGTGTCTCTCCCTCAACACTGACCCTCCGACAGTGCGGCGCACCCTCAGTACTAACTCTCTGACATTTCGGCGCTCCCTAAGTGCTGACCCTCTGACAGTGTGGCTCTCCCTCAGTACTGACTCTCTGACAGTTCGGCGCTCCCTAAATGCTGACCCTCCGACAGTGCGGCTCTCCCTCAGCACTGACCCTCCGACACTGCGGCAATCCCTCATTACTGACCCTCCGACAGTGCGGCACAACCTCAGTACTGACCCTCTGACAGTTCAGCTCTCCTTCAGTACTGACCATCCGACAGTGCGGTGCTCCCTCAGCACTGACCCTCCGACAGTGCGGTGCTCCCTCAGCACTGACCCTCTGACAGTGCGGCTCTCCCTCAGCACTGACCCTCCGACAGTGCAGCTCTCCCTCAGCACTGACCCTCTGAAAGTGCGGCTCTCCCTCAGTACTGACCCTACGACAGTGCGGGGCTCCCTCAGTACTCACACTCCGACAGTGCGGCTCTCCCTCAGCATTGACCCTCCCACATTGCGGCTCTCCCTCAGCACTGACCCTCCGACAGTGCGGGGCTCCCTCAGTACTGACCCTCCGACAGTGCGGGACTCCCTCAGCACTGACCCTCCGACAGTGCGGGGCTCCCTCAGCACTGACCCTCCAACAGTGCGGCTCTCCCTCAGCACTGACCCTCCGACAGTGCGGCTCTCCCTCAGCACTGACCCTCCGACAGTGCGGCACTCCCTCAGTACTGACCCTCCGACAGTGCGGGACTCCCTCAGCACTGACCCTCCGACAGTGCGGCGCTCCCTCATCACTGACTCTCCGACAGTGCGGCTCTCCCTCAGCACTGACCCTCCGACAGTGCGGCTCTCCCTCAGCACTGACCCTCCGACAGTGCGGCACTCCCTCAGTACTGACCCTCCGACAGTGCGGGACTCCCTCAGCACTGACCCTCCGACAGTGCGGCGCTCCCTCATCACTGACTCTCCGACAGTGCGGCTCTCCCTCAGCACTGACCCTCCGACAGTGCGGCGCTCCCTCAGTATTGACCCTCCGACAGTGCGGCGCTCCCTCAGTACTGACCCTCTGACAGTGCGGGTCTCCCTCAGCACTGACCCTCCGACAGTGCGGCTCTCCCTCAGCACTGACCCTCTGACAGTGCGGCTCACCCTCAGTACTGACTCTAAAACAGTGCGTCTCTCTCTCAGTACTGACTTTCCGACAGTGCGGCTCTCCCTCAGTACTGATCCTCCGACAGTGCGGCTCTCCCTCAAAACTGACCCTCCAACAGTGCGGCTCTCCCTCAGTACTGACCCTCCGACAGTGCGGCTCTCCCTCAGTACTGACCTCCGAGAGTGTGGCTCTCCCTCAGCACTGACCCTCCCACATTGCGGCTCTCCCTCAGCACTGACCCTCCGACAGAGCGGGGCTCCCTCAGTACTGACCCTCCGACAGTGCAGTGCTCCCTCAGCACTGACCCTCTGACAGTGCGGCTCTCCCTCAGCACTGACCCTCCGACAGTGCGGTGCTCCCTCATCACTGACCCTCCGACAGTGCGGCTCTCCCTCAGCACTGACCCTCCGACAGTGCGGCTCTCCCTCAGCACTGACCCTCCGACAGTGCGGCTCTCCCTCAGCACTGACCCTCCGACAGTGCGGCTCTCCCTCAGCACTGACCCTCCGACAGTGCGGCGCTCCCTCAGTATTGACCCTCCGACAGTGCGGCGCTCCCTCAGTACTGACCCTCCGACAGTGCGGCTCTCCCTCAGCAGTGACCCACCAAGAGTGCGGCTCTCCCTCAGTACTGACCCTCAGACAGTACGGTTCTCCCTCAGTACTGACCCTCCGACAATGCGGCTTTCCCTCAGCACTGACCCTCCGACAGTGCTGCACTCCCTCAGTACTGACCCTCCGACAGTGCGGCTCTCCCTCAGCACTGACTCTCCAAAAGTGCGTCTCTCCCTCAACACTTACCCTCAGACAGTGCGGCACTCCCTCAGTACTGACCCTCCGACAGTGCGGCCCTCCCTCAGTACTAACTCTCTGACATTTCGGCGCTCCCTAAGTGCTGACCCTCTGACATTGTGGCTCTCCCTCAGTACTGACTCTCTGACAGTGTGGCTCTCCCTCAGTACTGACCCTCCGATACTGCGGCAATCCCTCAGTACTGACCCTCCGACAGTGCGGCACTCCCTCAGCATTGACCCTTCGACAGTGCGGCACTCCCTCATTACTGACCCCCCGACAGTGCGGCACACCCTCAGTACTGAACCTCCGACAGTACGGATCTACCTCAGTACTGACCCTCCGACAGTGCGCTTCTCCCTCAGCACTGACCCTCTGACAGTGCGGCTCTCCCTCAGTACTGACCCTCCGACAATGCGGGGCTCCCTCATTACTGACCATCCGACAGTGCGGCACTCCCTCAGTGCTCACCCTCCGACAGTTCGGCGCTCCCTCAGTACTGACCCTCCGACAGTGCGGCTCTCCCTCAGTACTGATCTTCCAACAGTGCGGCTCTCCCTCAAAACTGACCCTCCGTTAGTGTCATGTTCCCTCAGTACTGACCCTCCGACAGTACGGCAATCCCTCAGCAGTGACCGTCCGACAGTCCGGTTCTCCCTCAGCACTGACCCTCCGACAGTGTTTCTGTGTTTGTGAGTGTGCGATAGGTTTTATGAGTGTGTGAGTGTGTGACAGTGTTTATGAGTGTGTGAGTTTGTGTCAGTGTTTTTGTGTGTGTGTCATTGTGTGACAGTGATTATGCGTGTGTGAGTGTGTGACAGTGTTGAAATGATTGTGTGAGTGTGTGACAGTGTTTATGATTGTGTGAGTTTGTATCAGTGTTTTTGTGTGTGTGTCATTGTGTGACAGTGATTATGCGTGTGTGAGTGTGTGACAGTGTTGAAATGATTGTGTGTGAGTGTGTGACAGTGTTTATGATTGTGTGAGTGTGTGACAGTGTTTATGAGTGTGTGAGTTTGTGTCAGTGTTTTTGTGTGTGTGTCATTGTGTGACAGTGATTATGCGTGTGTGAGTGTGTGACAGTGTTGAAATGATTGTGTGTGAGTGTGTGACAGTGTTTATGATTGTGTGAGTGTGTGACAGTGTTTATGAGTGTGTGAGAGTGTGATAGTGTTTATGAGTGTGTGAGTGTGTGACAGTGTTTATGTTTGTGTGAGTGTGTGACAGTGTTTATGAGTGTGTGAGTGTGTGATAGTGTTTCTGAATGTGTGAGTATGTGTCAGTGTTTATGAGTGTGTGAGTGTGTGACATTGTTTATGATTGTGTGCATGTGTGATAGTGTTTATATGTGTGTGAGTGTGTGACAGGTTTATGTGTGGGCAAGTGTGTGACAGTGTTTATGTGCGTGTGAAAGTGTGACATTGCTTATGAGTTTTTGAGTGTGTGGCAGTGTTTACGTGTGTGTGACAGATTTTATGTCTGTGTGACAGTCTTTATGAGTGTGTGTGTGTGTGTGACAGTGTTTATGAGTGTGTGAGTGTGTGAGAATGTTTATGAGTGTGTGAGTGGGTGACAAGGCTTATGGGTTTGTGAGTGTGTGACAGTGTTTATGTGCGTGTGTGTGTGACAGTGTTTATGAGTATGTGAGTGTGTGAGTGTTTATACATGTGTGTGAGTGTGTAACAGTTTTTATGAGTGTGTGAGTGTGTGAGAGTGTGACAGGTTTCATGAGTGTGTGTTTGTGACAGTGTTTATATGTGTGAGAGTATGTGACAGTTTTTATGTGTGTGTGTGTGTGACAGTGTTTAGGAGTATGTGTGTGTGACAGTGTTTATGTGTGTGTGATTGTGTGAGAGTGTTTATGAGTGTGAGTGTGTGTGAGACAGTGTTTATATGTGTGTGTGTGACAGTGCTTATGAGTGTGTGATTGTTTGACAGTGTGTATATGTGTGTGTGTGAGTGCGTGACAGTGTTTATGAGTGTGTGAGTGTGTGACAGTGTTTATGAGTGTGTGAATGTGTGACAGGGTTCATGAGTGTGTGAGTGTATAACAATGATTATGAGTATGTGACTGTGTGAGATTGTTTATGAGTGTGTGAGTGTGTGACAGTGTTTATGTGTGTGTGAGTGTGTGACAGTGTTGATGAGTGTGTGAGTGTGTGACAGTGTTTCTGCGTGTGTTAGTGTGTGACAGTGTTTATGTGTGTGTGTGTGACAATGTTTGTGAGTGTGTGAGTGTGTGACAGTGTTTATTTATGTGTGAGTGTTTATATGTGTGTGTGTGGGACAGTGTTTATGTGTGTGTGATTGTATGACAATGTTAATGATTGTGTGAGTGTGTGACCTTGTTTATATTTGTGTGAGTGTGTGACAGTGTTTATGTGTGTTTATGTGCGACTGTGTTTATGTGTATGTGAGTGTGTGACAGTGTTTGTGTGTGTGTGTGTGTCTTTGTGTGACAGTGATTATATGTTTGTGAGTCTATGACAGTGTTAATGCGTGCGTGAGTGTGTAACAGTGTTTATGTTTGTGTGAATGTGTGACAGTGTTTATATGTGTATGACAGTGTTTATGAGTGTGTCTGAGTTTGTGACAGTATTTATGTGTGTGTGAGTGTGTGAAAGTGTTTATGTGTGTTTGAGAGTGTGTGACAATTTTTATGTGTGTGTGAGTGTGTGACAATTTTTATGCGTGTGTGACAGTTTTTAACACTGTGTGTGAGTGTGTGACCGTGTTTATGTGTGTGTGTGACAGTGTTTAAATGTGTGTGTGACAGTGTTTATGTGTGTGTGAGTGTAAGACAGTGTTTATGAATGTGTGAGTTTGTGACAGTGTTCATGTGTGTGTGTGTGACAGTGTTTATAAGTTTGTGAGTGTGTGACAGTGTTTATGAGTGTATGAGTGTGTAACAGTGTTTAAGAGTGTGTGAGTGTGTGACAGTGTTTATGTTTGTGTAAGTGTGTGACAGTGTTTATGTGTGTGTGACAATGTTTATGAGTGTGTCTGAGTGTGTGACAGTATTTATGTGTGTGTGATTGTGTGACAGTTTTTATGTATGTGTGAGTTTATGACAATGTTTATGAGTGTGTGAGTGTGTGACAGTGTTTATTTATGTGTGATTGTGTGACACTGTTTATATGTGTGTGACAGTGTTTATGTGTGTGTGATTGTATGACAATGTTAATGATTGTGTGAGTGTGTGACTTTGTTTATGTTTGTGTGAGTGTGTGACAGTGTTTATGTGTGTGTGACAGTGTTTATGAGTGTGTCTGAGTGTGTGACAGTACTTATGTGTGTGTGTGACAGTTTTTATGCGTGTGTGACAGTGTTTATCAGTGTGTATGAGTGTGTGACAGTGTTTAAGTGTGTGTGAGTGTGTGACAGTGTTTAAATGTGTTTGTGACAGTGTTTATGTGTGTGTGAGTGTAAGACAGTGTTTATGAATGTGTGAGTTTGTGACAGTTTTTATGAGTGTGTGAGTGTGTGACAGTGTTTATGTGTGTGTTTGTGTGACAGTGTTTATGAGCGTGTGAGTTTGTGACAGTGTTTATGAGTGTGTGAGTGTGTGACATTGTTTATATGTTTGTGAGTGTGTGACAGTGTTTAAGAATGTATGAGTGTGTGACAGTGTTTATGTGTGTGAGTGACTGTGTGACAGTGTTTATGAGATTGTGAGTGTGACAGTGTTTATATGTGTGTTTGTATGACACTGTTTATGTGTGTGTGAGTGTGTGAAATTGTTTATGAGTGTGTGTGAGTTTGACAATGTTTATGTGTGTATGACACTGTTTATGAGTGTGTGACAGTGTTTATGAGTGTGAGTGTGTGTGACATTGTTTACTTGTGTGTTTGTGTGTGACAGTGTTTATGAGTGTGTGAGTGTTTGACAGTGTTTATATGTGTGTGTGTATGTGACAGTGTTTATGAGTGTGTCAGTGTTCATGAGTTTGTGAGTGTATGACAGTGTTTATGAGTGTGTAAGTATGTGAGAGTGTTCATGAGTATGTGACTGTGTGACATTGTTTATATGTGTGTGTGAGTGTGTGACAGTCTTTATATGTGTGTTCGTTTGTGACAGTGTTCATGACTGTGTGAGTGTGTGACAGTGTTTATATGTGTGTGTGTGTGAGACAGTTTTTATGAGTGTGTGAGTGTGTGACAGTGTTCATGTGTGTGAGTGTGTGACAGTGTTTATGTGTGGGTGAGTGTATGACAATGTTTGTGAGTGTGAGAGTGTGTGACAGTGTTTATGTGTGAATGAGTGTGTGACAGTGTTTATGTGTGAGTGAGTGTGTGACAGTGTCTATGTGTGTGTGAGTGTGTGACAGTGTCTAACTGTGAGTGAGTGTTTGACAGTTTTTATATGTATGTGTGTGTGTGAGAGAGACAGTTTTTATGAGTGTGTGAGTGTGTGACAGTGTTCATGAGTATGTGACTGTGTGACAGTGTTTATATGTGTGTGTGATTGTGTGACAGTCTTTATATGTGTGTGAGTTTGTGACGGTGTTTATGACTGTGTGAGTGTGTGACAGTGTTTTTGAGTGCGAGAGTGTATGACAGTGTTTATGTGAGTCAGTGTGTGACAATGCTTCTGAGAGTATGAGTGTTTGACAGTGTTTATGAGTGTGTGAGTGTGTGACATTGTTTATGAGTGTGTGAGTTTATGACAATGTTTGTGAGTGTGTGAGTATGTGAGAGTGTTCATGAGTATGTGACTGTGTGACATTGTTTATATGTGTGTGTGAGTGTGTGACAGTCTTTATATGTGTGTGAGTTTGTGACAGTGTTCATGACTGTGTGAGTGTGTGACAGTGTTTATATGTGTGTGTGTGTGAGACAGTTTTTATGAGTGTGTGAGTGTGTGACAGTGTTTATGTGTATGTGAGTGTATGACAATGTTTGTGAGTGTGAGAGTGTGTGACAGTGTTTATGTGTGAATGAGTGTGTGACAGTGTTTATGTGTGTGTGAGTGTGTGACAGTGTCTAACTGTGAGTGAGTGTTTGACAGTTTTTATATGTGTGTGTGTGTGTGAGAGAGACAGTTTTTATGAGTGTGTGAGTGTGTGACAGTGTTCATGACTATGTAACTGTGTGACAGTGTTTATATGTGTGTGTGAGTGCGTGACAGTGTTTATATGTGTGTGAGTTTGTGACAGTGTTTAGGACTGTGTGAGTGTGTGACAGTGTTTTTGAGTGCGAGAGTATATTACAGTGTTTATGTGAGTCAGTGTGTGACAATGCTTCTGAGAGTATGAGTGTTTGACAGTGTTTATGAGTGTGTGAGTGTGTGACATTGTTTATGAGTGTGTGAGTTTATGACAATGTTTGTGAGTGTGTGAGTGTGTGACAGTGTTTATTTATGTGTGATTGTGTGACAGTGTTTATATGTGTGTGGCATTGTTTATGTGTGTGTGATTGTATGACAATGTTAATGATTGTGTGAGTGTGTGACTTTGTTTATGTTTGTTTGAGTGTGTAACATTGTTTATGTATGTGTGTGAGTGACTGTGTTTATGTGTATGTGAGTGTGTGACAGTGTTTATCTGTGAGTGAGTGTGTGACAGTGTTTATGTGTGTGTGAGTGTGTGACAATGTTTATGTGTGTGTGTGAGTGTGTGACAGCTTTTAGCTGTGAGTGTGTGACAGTGTTTATGTTTGTGTGAGTGTGTGACAGTGTTTATGAGTGTGTGAGTGTTTGACAATGATTACGTGTGTTTGAATGTTTGACAATGTTTATGTGTGTGTGAGTTTGTGTAAGTGTTTATGAGTGTGTGAGTGTGACAGTTGTTATCTGTGAGTGAATGTGTGACAGTGTTTATGTGTGTGTGAGTATATGACAATATTTGTGCATGTGTGAGTGTGTGACTGTGTATTTGAGTGTATGAGTGTGTGACAGTGTTTTTGAGTGCGAGAGTGTATGACAGTGTTTATGTGAGTCAGTGTGTGACAATGTTAATGATTGTGTGAGTGTGTGACATTGTTTATGTTTGTGTGAGTTTGTGACAGTGTTTATATATATATGTGTGCATCACAGTGTTTATGTGTATGTGAGTGTGTGACAGTGTTAGTGTGTGTGTGTGTGTGTGTGTGTGTGACAGTGTTTATGCGTGTGTGAGTGTAAGACAGTGTTTATGAATGTTTGAGTGTATGACAGTGCTTATATGTGTGTCAGTGTGTGACAGTGTTTATGTGTGTGTGAGAGTGTGACAGTGTTTATTAGTGTGTGAGTGTGTGACAGTGTTTATAGGTGAGTGTGTGAGTGAGTGACAGTGTTTATGAGTGTTTGACTATTTGACAGTGTTTATATGTGTGTGTGAGTATGTGACAGTGTTTGAGTGTGTGAGTGTGTGACAGGTTTTATGAGTGTGTGTGTGTGTGCCAGTGTTTATGAGTGTGTGTGTGTGTGACAGTGTTGATGAGCGTGTGAGTGTGTGACAGTGTTTATGTGTTTGTGAGTGTGTGACAGTGTTCATGTGTGTGTGTGTGTCTGTGTGACAATATTTGTGGGAGTGTGAGTTTGTGACACTGTTTATGAGTGTGTGAGTGTGTGATTGTGTTTATGAGTGTGTGTGTGACGTGTTTATGAGTGTGTGAGTGTTTGACAGTGTTTATATGTGTGTGGGAGTGTGTGACAGTGTTTATGAGTGTGTTTGTGTGACAGCGTTTATATGTGTGTGAGTGTGTGACAGTTTTTATGTGTGCGTGAGTGTGTGACAGTGTTTATGTGAGTGTGAGTGTGTGACACTGTTTATGAGTGTGTGACAGTGTTTATGAGTGTGTGTGTGTGACAGTGTTTATGAGTGTGTGAATGTTTGACAGTGCTTATATGTGTGAGTGAGTGTGTGTCAGGTTTTATGTGTGTGTGTGACAGTGCTTATATGTGTGTGAGTGTGTGACAGTGTTTATGTGTGTGTGAGAGTGTGACAGTGTTTATGAGTATGTGTATGTGTGACAGTGTTTATGTGTGTGTGTGACAATGTTTGTGAGAGTGTGTGTGTGACACTGTTTATGAGTGTGTGTGAGTGTGTGACAGTTTTTGTGTTTGTGTGTCAGTTGCAGTGTTTGTGAGTGTGTTGACAGTGTTTACGTGTGTTTGATTGTGTGACAGTGTTTATATGTGTGTGAGTGTGTGACAGTGTTTATGAGTGTGTGAGTGTGTGACAGTGTTTATGAGTGTGTGAGTGTCTGTCAGTGATTATGTGTGTGTAAATGTTTGACAGTGTTTACGTGTGTGTGAAATTTTGACAGTGTTTATGTGTGTGTGTAGGTGTTTATGAGTGTGTCAGTGTGTGACAGTGTTTATATGTGTGTGAGTGAGTGGAAGTGTTTATGTGTGTGTGATTGTATGACGATGTTTGTGAGTGTGTGGGTGTGTGGCATTGTTTATGTGTGTGTGACAGTGTTTATGAGTATGTGAGTGTATGACAGTGTTTATGTGTTTGTGTGTTAAAGTGTTTATGAGTATGTGGGTGTGACAGTGTTTATATGAGTGTGTGATAGTATTTATGAGTGTGTGAGATTGTGACAGTGTTTATGAGTGTGAGTGTGTTTGACAGTGTTTATGAGTGTGAGTGTTTGACAGTGTTTATGAGTGTGTGAGAGTTTGACAGTATTTATATGTGTGTGTGAGTGTGTGACAGTGTTTATGAGTGTGTGAGTGTATGACAATGTTTGCACATGTGTGAGTGTGTTACAGTTTTTATGAGTGTGTGTGAGTGTGTGACAGTGTTTATGTGTGTGTGTGACAATGTTTGTGAGTGTGGGAGTGTGTGACACTCTTTATGAGTGTGTGACAGTGTTTGTGTGTGTTTGTGTGTGTTGCAATGTTTGTGAGTGTTTGACAGTGTTTATGTGTGTGTGATTGTGTGACAGAGTTTATATGTATTTGTGAGAGTGTTTATATGTGTGAGAGTGTGTGACAGTGTTTATGTGTGTGTGAGTGTGTGACAGTGTTTAGGAGTATGTGTGTGTGACAGTGTTTATGAGCGTGTGAGTGTGTGACAGTGTTTATGAGTGTGTGAGTGTGTGACAGTGATTATCTGTGTGTCAATGTTTGACAGTGTTTATGTATGTGTGAAATTTTGACAGTGTTTATGTGTGTGTAGGTGTTTATGAGTGTGTCAGTGTGTGACAGTGTTTATCTGTGAGTGAGTGTGTGAAAGTGTTTATGTGTGTGTGATTGTATGACAATGTTTGTGAGTGTGTGGGTGTGTGACATTGTTTATTTGTGTGTCCGTGTTTGACAGTGTTATGAGTGTGTGAGTGTGTGACTGTTTTTATGTGTGTGTGAGCATATGACAATGTTTGCACGTGTGTGAGTGTGTGACAGTGTTTATGGGTGTGTAAGTGTGTGAGAGTTTTTATGATTGTGTGAGTGTGTGACAAGGCTTATGAGTTTGTGAGTGTGCGACAGTGTTTATGCGTGTGTGTGACAGTGTTTATGAGTGTGTGAGTGTGTTTATACCTGTGTGTGATTGTGTGACAGTTTTTATGCATGTGTGACAGTGTTTATCAGTGTTTATGAGTGTGTGACAGTGTTTAAATGTGTGTGTGACAGTGTTTATGTGTGTGTGAGTGTAAGACAGAGTTTATGAATGTGTGAGTTTGTGACAGTGTTTAGGAGTGTGTGAGTGTGTGACAGTGTTTATGAGTGTGTGAGTGTGTGACAGGGTTCATGAGTGTGTGAGTGTATGACAATGATTATGAGTATGTGACTGTGTGACAGTGTTGATATGTGTGTGTGAGTGTGTGAAAGTGTTTATATGTGCGTGAGTGTGTGACAGTGTTTATGAGTGTGTGAGTGTGTGACAGTGTTGATGAGTGTGTGAGTGTGTGACAGTCTTTATGTGTGTGTGAGTGTGTGACAGGGTTTATGTGTGTGTGTGACAATATTTGTGAGAGTGTGAGTTTGTGACACTGTTTATGAGTGTGTGTGACTGTATTTGTGAGTGTGTGTGTGACGTTTTTATGAGTGTGTGAGTGTTTGACAGTGTTTATATGTGTGTGGGAGTGTGTGACAGTGTTTATGAGTGTATTTGTGTGACAGTGTTTATATGTGTGTGAGTGTGTGACAGTCTTTATGTGTGTGTGAGTCTGTGACAGTCTTTATGAGTATGATGTGTGTATGACAGTGTTTAAGTGAGTGTGAGTGTGTGACACTGTTTATGAGTGTTTGACAGTGTTTATGAGTGTGTGAATGTTTGACAGTGCTTATATGTGTGAGTGAGTGTGTGTCAGGTTTTATGGGTGTGTGTGACAGTGTTTATATGTGTGTGAGTGTGTGACAGTGTTTATGAGTATGTGTCTGTATGACAGTGTTTATGTGTGTTTGAGTGTGTGACAGTGTTTATGAGTATGTGTCTGTATGACAGTGTTTATGTGTGTGTGAGTGTTTGACACTGTTTATGAGCATGTGAGTGTGTGACAGTGTTTACTGAGTATGTGTGTGACAGTGTTTATGAGTGTATGAATGTTTGACAGTGTTTAAATGTGTGAGTGAGTGTGCGACAGTGTTTATGTGTGTATGAGAGTGTGACAGTGTTTATGAGTATGTGTATGTGTGACAGTGTTTATGTGTGTGTGAGTGTGTGACAGTGTTTATGAGTGTGAGTGTGTGTGACAGTTTTTATGCATGAATGTGTGCGTGTGACAGTGTTTATGAGTGTTTGACTGTTCGACAGTGTTTATATGTGTGTGAGAGTGTGTGACAGTGTTTATGAGTGTATGAGTGTGTGACAGGTTTTATGAGTGTGTGTGTGACAGTGTTTATATGTGTGTGAGTGTTTGAGAGTGTTTATGTGTTTTTGTGTGACAGTGTTTATATGTGTGTGAGTGTGTGATAGTGTTTATGAGTGTGTGAGTTTGTGACAGTGTTTATGAGTGTGTGTGTTTGACAGTGTTTATGAGTGTGTGTGAGTGTGTGACAGTTTTTGTGTTTGTGTGTCAGTTGCAGTGTTTGTGAGTGTGTTGACAGTTTTTATGTGTGTTTGATTGTGTGACAGTGTTTATATGTGTGTGAGTGTGTGACAGTGTTTATGAGTGTGTGAGTGTGTGACAGTGTTTATGAGTGTGTGAGTGTCTGTCAGTGATTATGTGTGTGTAAATGTTTGACAGTGTTTACGTGTGTGTGAAATTTTGACAGTGTTTATGTGTGTGTGTAGGTGTTTATGAGTGTGTCAGTGTGTGACAGTGTTTATATGTGTGTGAGTGAGTGGAAGTGTTTAAGTGTGTGTGATTGTATGACGATGTTTGTGAGTGTGTGGGTGTGTGGCATTGTTTATGTGTGTGTGACAGTGTTTATGAGTATGTGGGTGTGACAGTGTTTATATGAGTGTGTGATAGTATATATGAGTGTGTGAGATTGTGACAGTGTTTATGAGTGTGAGTGTGTTTGACAGTGTTTATGAGTGTGAGTGTTTGACAGTGTTTATGAGTGTGTGAGAGTTTGACAGTATTTATATGTGTGTGTGAGTGTGTGACAGTGTTTATGAGTGTGTGAGTGTATGACAATGTTTGCACATGTGTGAGTGTGTTACAGTTTTTATGAGTGTGTGTGAGTGTGTGACAGTGTTTATGTGTGTGTGTGTGACAATGTTTGAGTGTGGGAGTGTGTGACACTCTTTATGAGTGTGTGACAGTGTTTGTGTGTGTTTGTGTGTGTTGCAGTGTTTGTGAGTGTTTGACAGTGTTTATGTGTGTGTGATTGTGTGACAGAGTTTATATGTATTTGTGAGAGTGTTTATATGTGTGAGAGTGTGTGACAGTGTTTATGTGTGTGTGAGTGTGTGACAGTGTTTAGGAGTATGTGTGTGTGACAGTGTTTATGAGCGTGTGAGTGTGTGACAGTGTTCATGAGTGTGTGAGTGTATGACAATGTTTGCACATGTGTGAGTGTGTTACAGTGTTTATGAGTGTGTGTGAGTGTGTGACAGTGTTTATGTGTGCGTGTGTGACAATGTTTGTGAGTGTGGGAGTGTGTGACACTCTTTATGAGTGTGTGACAGTGTTTGTGTGTGTTTGTGTGTGTTGCAGTGTTTGTGAGTGTTTGACAGTGTTTATGTGTGTGTGATTGTGTGACAGAGTTTATATGTATTTGTGAGAGTGTTTATATGTGTGAGAGTGTGTGACAGTGTTTATGTGTGTGTGAGTTTGTGACAGTGTTTAGGAGTATGTGTGTGTGACAGTGTTTATGAGCGTGTGAGTGTGTGACAGTGTTTATGAGTGTGTGAGTGTGTGACAGTGATTATCTGTGTGTCAATGTTTGACAGTGTTTATGTATGTGTGAAATTTTGACAGTGTTTATGTGTGTGTAGGTGTTTATGAGTGTGTCAGTGTGTGACAGTGTTTATCTGTGAGTGAGTGTGTGAAAGTGTTTATGTGTGTGTGATTGTATGACAATGTTTGTGAGTGTGTGGGTGTGTGACATTGTTTATGTGTGTGTCTGTGTTTGACAGTGTTATGAGTGTGTGAGTGTGTGACTGTTTTATGTGTGTGTGAGCATATGACAATGTTTGCACGTGTGTGAGTGTGTGACAGTGTTTATGGGTGTGTAAGTGTGTGAGAGTTTTTATGATTGTGTGAGTGTGTGACAAGGCTTATGAGTTTGTGAGTGTGCGACAGTGTTTATGTGTGTGTGTAACAGTGTTTATGAGTGTGTGAGTGTGAGTGTTTATACCTGTGTGTGATTGTGTGACAGTTTTTATGCATGTGTGACAGTGTTTATCAGTGTTTATGAGTGTGTGACAGTGTTTAAATGTGTGTGTGACAGTGTTTATGTGTGTGTGAGTGTAAGACAGAGTTTATGAATGTGTGAGTTTGTGACAGTGTTTAGGAGTGTGTGAGTGTGTGACAGTGTTTATGAGTGTGTGAGTGTGTGACAGGGTTCATGAGTGTGTGAGTGTATGACAATGATTATGAGTATGTGACTGTGTGACAGTGTTGATATGTGTGTGTGAGTGTGTGAAAGTGTTTATATGTGCGTGAGTGTGTGACAGTGTTTATGAGTGTGTGAGTGTGTGACAGTGTTTATGAGTGTGTGAGTGTGTGACAGTGTTGATGAGTGTGTGAGTGTGTGACAGTCTTTATGTGTGTGTGAGTGTGTGACAGGGTTTATGTGTGTGTGTGACAATATTTGTGAGAGTGTGAGTTTGTGACACTGTTTATGAGTGTGTGAGTGTGTGACTGTATTTGTGAGTGTGTGTGTGACGTTTTTATGAGTGTGTGAGTGTTTGACAGTGTTTATATGTGTGTGGGAGTGTGTGACAGTGTTTATGAGTGTATTTGTGTGACAGTGTTTATATGTGTGTGAGTGTGTGACAGTCTTTATGTGTGTGTGAGTCTGTGACAGTCTTTATGAGTATGATGTGTGTATGACAGTGTTTAAGTGAGTGTGAGTGTGTGACACTGTTTATGAGTGTTTGACAGTGTTTATGAGTGTGTGAATGTTTGACAGTGCTTATATGTGTGAGTGAGTGTGTGTCAGGTTTTATGGGTGTGTGTGACAGTGTTTATATGTGTGTGAGTGTGTGACAGTGTTTATGAGTATGTGTCTGTATGACAGTGTTTATGTGTGTTTGAGTGTGTGACAGTGTTTATGAGTATGTGTCTGTATGACAGTGTTTATGTGTGTGTGAGTGTTTGACACTGTTTATGAGCATGTGAGTGTGTGACAGTGTTTATTGAGTATGTGTGTGACAGTGTTTATGAGTGTATGAATGTTTGACAGTGTTTAAATGTGTGAGTGAGTGTGTATCAGGTTTTATGAGTGTGTGTGTGACAGTGTTTATATGTGCGTGAGTGTGTGACAGTGTTTATGTGTGTATGAGAGTGTGACAGTGTTTATGAGTATGTGTATGTGTGACAGTGTTTATGTGTGTGTGAGTGTGTGACAGTGTTTATGAGTGTGTGAGTGTGTGACAGTGTTTATGAGTGTGAGTGTGTGTGACAGTTTTTATGCGTGAATGTGTGCGTGTGACAGTGTTTATGAGTGTTTGACTGTTCGACAGTGTTTATATGTGTGTGTGAGTGTGTGACAGTGTTTATGAGTGTATGAGTGTGTGACAGGTTTTATGAGTGTGTGTGTGACAGTGTTTATATGTGTGTGAGTGTTTGAGAGTGTTTATGTGTTTTTGTGTGACAGTGTTTATATGTGTGTGAGTGTGTGATAGTGTTTATGAGTGTGTGAGTTTGTGACAGTGTTTATGAGTGTGAGTGTGTTTGACAGTGTTTATGAGTGTGTGTGTGTGTGTGTGACAGTGTTTATATGTGTGTGTGAGTGTGTGACAGTGTTTATGAGATTGTGAGTGTGTGACAGTGTTTATGAGTGTGTGAGTTTGTGACAGTGTTCGTGAGTGTGTGTGTGTATGACAATGTTTAAGAGTATTTGACTGTGTGACAGTTTTTATATGTGTGTGTGAGTGTGTAACAGAGTTTATATGTGTGTGAGTGTGTGACAGTGTTTATGAACGTGTGAGTGAGTGACAGTGTTTATGTGTGTGTGAGTGTGTGACAGTGTTTATGTGTGTGTGTGACAATGTTTGTGAGAGTGTTAGTGTGTGACACTGTTTATGAGTGTGTGAGTGTGTGACAGTGTTTGTGTGTGTTTTTGTTGCAGTGTTTGTGAGTGTGTGACAGTGTTTATGTGAGTGTGAGTGTGTGATAGTGTTTATGAGTGTAGGAGTGTGTGACAGTGTTTAAGAGTGTGTGAGTGTGTGACAGTGTTTATGTGTGTGTGAGTGAGGGAAAGTGTTTTTCTGTGAGTGAGTGTGTGACAGTGTTTATGTGTGTGTGATTGTATAACAATGTTTTTGAGTGTGTGAGTGTGTGACAGTGTTTATGTATGTGTGTCCGTGACAGTGTTTATGTGTGTGTGAGTATAAGACAGTGTTTATGAATATGTGAGTGTGTGACAGTGTTTATGACTGTGTGATTGTATGACAATGTTAATGATTGAGTGTTAGTGTGTGACTTTGTTTATGTTTGTGTGAGTGTGTGACAGTGTTTGTGTGTCTATGTGTGTGACAGTGTTTATGTGTATGTGAGTGTGTGACAGTGTTTGTGTGTGTGTGTGTGTATGACAGTGATTATATGTTTGTGATTCCATGACAGTGTTAATGTGTGCATGAGTGTGTGACAGTGTTTATGTTTGTGTGAGTGTGTGACAGTGTTTATGTGTGTGTGACAGTGTTTATGAGTGTATCTGAGTGTGTGACAGTATTTATGTGTGTGTGTGTGTGACAGTTTTTATGCGTGTGTGAGTGAGTGTTTATACCTGTGTGTGAGTGTGTGACAGTTTTTATGCATGTGTGACAGTGTTTATCAGTGTTTATGAGTGTGTGACAGTGTTTAAATGTGTGTGTGACAGTGTTTATGTGTGTGTGAGTGTAAGACAGAGTTTATGAATGTGTGAGTTTGTGACAGTGTTTAGGAGTGTGTGAGTGTGTGACAGTGTTTATGAGTGTGTGAGTGTGTGACAGGGTTCATGAGTGTGTGAGTGTATGACAATGATTATGAGTATGTGACTGTGTGACAGTGTTGATATGTGTGTGTGAGTGTGTGAAAGTGTTTATATGTGCGTGAGTGTGTGACAGTGTTTATGAGTGTGTGAGTGTGTGACAGTCTTTATGTGTGTGTGAGTGTGTGACAGTGTTTATGTGTGTGTGTGACAATATTTGTGAGAGTGTGAGTTTGTGACACTGTTTATGAGTGTGTGAGTGTGTGACTGTATTTGTGAGTGTGTGTGTGACGTTTTTATGAGTGTGTGAGTGTTTGACAGTGTTTATATGTGTGTGGGAGTGTGTGACAGTGTTTATGAGTGTGTTTGTGTGACAGTGTTTATATGTGTGTGAGTGTGTGACAATCTTTATGTGTGTGTGTGTGTGTGACAGTCTTTATGAGTATGATGTGTGTATGACAGCGTTTAAGTGAGTGTGAGTGTGTGACACTGTTTATGAGTGTTTGACAGTGTTTATGAGTGTGTGAATGTTTGACAGTGCTTATATGTGTGAGTGAGTGTGTGTCAGGTTTTATGGGTGTGTGTGACAGTGTTTATATGTGTGTGTGTGTGACAGTGTTTATGACAATGTGTCTGTATGACAGTGTTTATGTGTGTTTGAGTGTGTGACAGTGTTTATGAGTATGTGTCTGTATGTCAGTGTTTAAGTGTATGTGAGTGTTTGACACTGTTTATGAGCATGTGAGTGTGTGACAGTGTTTATTGACTATGTGTGTGACAGTGTTTATGAGTGTATGAATGTTTGACAGTGTTTAAATGTGTGAGTGAGTGTGTGTCAGGTTTTATGAGTGTGTGTGTGACTGTGTTTATATGTGCGTGAGTGTGTGACAGTGTTTATGTGTGTATGAGAGTGTGACAGTGTTTATGAGTATGTGTATGTGTGACAGTGTTTATGTGTGTGTGAGTGTGTGACAGTGTTTATGAGTGTGTGAGTGTGTGACAGTGTTTATGAGTGTGAGTGTGTGTGACAGTTTTTACGCGTGAGTGTGTGCGTGTGACAGTGTTTATGAGTGTTTGACTGTTCGACAGTGTTTATATGTGTGTGTGAGTGTGTGACAGTGTTTATGAGTGTATGAGTGTGTGACAGGTTTTATGAGTGTGTGTGTGACAGTGTTTATATGTGTGTGAGTGCTTGACAGTGTTTATGTGTTTTTGTGTGACAGTGTTTATATGTGTGTGAGTGTGTGATAGTGTTTATGAGTGTGTGAGTTTGTGACAGTGTTTATGAGTGTGAGTGTGTTTGACAGTGTTTATGAGTGTGTGTGTGTGTGACAGTGTTTATATGTGTGTGTGAGTGTGTGACAGTGTTTATGAGATTGTGAGTGTGTGACAGTGTTTATGAGTGTGTGTCTGTATGACAGTGTTTATGTGTGTTTGAGTGTGTGACAGTGTTTATGAGTATGTGTCTGTATGACAGTGTTTATGTGTGTGTGAGTGTTTGACACTGTTTATGAGCATGTGAGTGTGTGACAGTGTTTATTGAGTATGTGTGTGACAGTGTTTATGAGTGTATGAATGTTTGACAGTGTTTAAATGTGTGAGTGAGTGTGTGTCAGGTTTTATGAGTGTGTGTGTGACAGTGTTTATATGTGCGTGAGTGTGTGACAGTGTTTATGTGTGTATGAGAGTGTGACAGTGTTTATGAGTATGTGTATGTGTGACAGTGTTTATGTGTGTGTGAGTGTGTGACAGTGTTTATGAGTGTGTGAGTGTGTGACAGTGTTTATGAGTGTGAGTGTGTGTGACAGTTTTTATGCGTGAATGTGTGCGTGTGACAGTGTTTATGAGTGTTTGACTGTTCGACAGTGTTTATATGTGTGTGTGAGTGTGTGACAGTGTTTATGAGTGTATGAGTGTGTGACAGGTTTTATGAGTGTGTGTGTGACAGTGTTTATATGTGTGTGAGTGTTTGAGAGTGCTTATGTGTTTTTGTGTGACAGTGTTTATATGTGTGTGAGTGTGTGATAGTGTTTATGAGTGTGTGAGTTTGTGACAGTGTTTATGAGTGTGAGTGTGTTTGACAGTGTTTATGAGTGTGTGTGTGACAGTGTTTATATGTGTGTGTGAGTGTGTGACAGTGTTTATGAGATTGTGAGTGTGTGACAGTGTTTATGAGTGTGTGAGTTTGTGACAGTGTTCGTGAGTGTGTGTGTGTATGACAATGTTTAAGAGTATTTGACTGTGTGACAGTTTTTATATGTGTGTGTGAGTGTGTAACAGAGTTTATATGTGTGTGAGTGTGTGACAGTGTTTATGAGTGTGTGAGTGAGTGACAGTGTTTATGTGTGTGTGAGTGTGTGACAGTGTTTATGTGTGTGTGTGACAATGTTTGTGAGAGTGTTAGTGTGTGACACTGTTTATGAGTGTGTGAGTGTGTGACAGTGTTTATGTGTGTGTTTGTTGCAGTGTTTGTGAGTGTGTGACAGTGTTTATGTGAGAGTGAGTGTGTGATAGTGTTTATGAGTGTGTGAGTGTGTGACAGTGTTTAAGAGTGTGTGAGTGTGTGACAGTGTTTATGTGTGTGTGAGTGAGGGACAGTGTTTATCTGTGAGTGAGTGTGTGACAGTGTTTATGTGTGTGTGATTGTATAACAATGTTTTTGAGTGTGTGAGTGTGTGACAGTGTTTATCTGTGTGTGATTGTATGACAATGTTAATGATTGTGTGAGTGTGTAACTTTGTTTTTGTTTGTGTGAGTGTGTGACAGTGTTTATGTATGTGTGTGCGTGACAGTGTTTATGTGTGTGTGAGTATAAGACAGTGTTTATGAATATGTGAGTGTGTGACAGTGTTTATGAGTGTGTGAGTGTGTGACAGTGTTTATGAGTGTGTGTGTGTGTGTGTGTGACAGTGTTTAAGAGTGTGTGAGCGTGTGGCAGCGATTATGTGTGTGTCAATGTTTGGCAGTGTTTATGTGTGTGTGAAGTTTTGACAGTGTTTATTTGTGTGTAGTTGTTTATGAGTGTGTGAGTGTCTGACACTGTTTATCTGTGAGTGAGTGTGTGGAAGTGTTTATGTGTGTGTGATTGTATGACAATGTTTTTGAGTGTGTGGGTGTGTGACATTGTTTATGTGTGTGTCTGTGTGTGTGACAGTGCTTATGAGTGTGTGTGTGTGTGTGATAGTGTTTCTATGTGTGTGAGTGTGTGACAGTGTTTATGAATGTGAGTGTGTTTGACAGTGTTTATGTGTGAGTGTTTGTGTGTGACAGTGTTAATGAATGTTTGACTGTTTGACAGTGTTTATATGTGTGTTTGAGTTTGTGACAGTGTTTATGAATGTGTGAGTGTGTGACAAGTTTTATGAGGGTGTGTGTGTGACAGTGTTAATATGTGTGAGAGTCTGTGGCAGTGTTTATGTGTGTGTGAGTGTGTGACAGTGTTTATGAGTATGTGTGTGTGACAGTGTTTATATGTGTGTGAGTGTGTAATAGTGTTTATAAGTGTGTGAGTTTGTGACAGTGTTTATGAGTGTGAGTGTGTGTGACAGTGTTTATGTGCGTGTGTGTGTGACAGTGTTTATGAGTGTGTGAGTGTTTGACATTGTTTATATGTGTGTGTGTGTGACAGTGTTTATGAGTGTGTGAATGTTTGACAGTGTTTATGAGTGTGTGAGTGTGTGACAGTGTTTATGTGTGCGTGAGTGTGTAACTTTGTTTATGTGTGTGTGTGTGTGACAATGTTTGTGAGTGTGTGAGTGTGTGACAGCGTTTATTTATGTGAGTGTGTGACACTGTTTATATGTGTGTGTGTGGGACAGTGTTTATGTGTGTTTATGAGTGTGTGACAGTGTTTAAATGTGTGTGTGACAGTGTTTATGTGTGTGTGAGTGTAAGACAGTGTTTATGAATGTGTGAGTTTGTGACAGTTTTTATGAGTGTGTGTTTGTGTGACAGTGTTTATGAGTGTGTGAGTTTGTGACAGTGTTAATGAGTGTGTGAATGTGTGACATTGTTTATATGTTTGTGAGTGTTTGACAGTGTTTAAGAATGTGTGAGTGTGTGACAGTGTTTATGTGTGTGAGTGACTGTGTGACAGCATTTATGAGATTGTGAGTGTGACAGTGTTTATATGTGTGTTTGTGTGACAGTGTTTATGAGTGTGTGACAGGATTTATGAGTTTGTGTTTGTGACACTGCTTATGTGTGTGTGTGTGTGAAATTGTTTATGAGTGTGTGTGAGTTTGACAATGTTTATGTGTGTATGACACTGTTTATGAGTGTGTGACAGTGTTTATGAGTGTGAGTGTGTGTGACATTGTTTACTTGTGTGTTTGTGTGTGACAGTGTTTATGAGTGTGTGAGTGTTTGACAGTGTTTATATGTGTGTGTGTATGTGACAGTGTTTATGAGTGTGTCAGTGTTCATGAGTTTGTGAGTGTATGACAGTGTTTATGAGTGTGTAAGTATGTGAGAGTGTTCATGAGTATGTGACTGTGTGACATTGTTTATATGTGTGTGTGAGTGTGTGACAGTCTTTATATGTGTGTGCGTTTGTGACAGTGTTCATGACTGTGTGAGTGTGTGACAGTGTTTATATGTGTGTGTGTGTGAGACAGTTTTTATGAGTGTGTGAGTGTGTGACAGTGTTCATGTGTGTGAGTGTGTGACAGTGTTTATGTGTGGGTGAGTGTATGACAATGTTTGTGAGTGTGAGAGTGTGTGACAGTGTTTATGTGTGAATGAGTGTGTGACAGTGTTTATGTGTGAGTGAGTGTGTGACAGTGTCTATGTGTGTGTGAGTGTGTGACAGTGTCTAACTGTGAGTGAGTGTTTGACAGTTTTTATATGTATGTGTGTGTGTGAGAGAGACAGTTTTTATGAGTGTGTGAGTGTGTGACAGTGTTCATGAGTATGTGACTGTGTGACAGTGTTTATATGTGTGTGTGATTGTGTGACAGTCTTTATATGTGTGTGAGTTTGTGACGGTGTTTATGACTGTGTGAGTGTGTGACAGTGTTTTTGAGTGCGAGAGTGTATGACAGTGTTTATGTGAGTCAGTGTGTGACAATGCTTCTGAGAGTATGAGTGTTTGACAGTGTTTATGAGTGTGTGAGTGTGTGACATTGTTTATGAGTGTGTGAGTTTATGACAATGTTTGTGAGTGTGTGAGTGTGTGACAGTGTTTATTTATGTGTGATTGTGTGACAGTGTTTATATGTGTGTGGCATTGTTTATGTGTGTGTGATTGTATGACAATGTTAATGATTGTGTGAGTGTGTGACTTTGTTTATGTTTGTTTGAGTGTGTAACATTGTTTATGTATGTGTGTGCGTGACTGTGTTTATGTGTATGTGAGTGTGTGACAGTGTTTATCTGTGAGTGAGTGTGTGACAGTGTTTATGTGTGTGTGAGTGTGTGACAATGTTTATGTGTGTGTGTGTGTGACAGTTTTTAGCTGTGAGTGTGTGACAGTGTTTATGTTTGTGTGAGTGTGTGACAGTGTTTATGAGTGTGTGAGTGTTTGACAGTGATTACGTGTGTTTGAATGTTTGACAATGTTTATGTGTGTGTGAGTTTGTGTAAGTGTTTATGAGTGTGTGAGTGTGACAGTGGTTATCTGTGAGTGTGTGACAGTGTTTATGTGTGTGTGAGTATATGACAATATTTGTGCATGTGTGAGTGTGTCACTGTGTATTTGAGTGTATGAATGTGTGACAGTGTTTATGAGCGTGTGTGAGAGTGTTTATTTGTGTGTGAGTGTATGGCAATGTTTGTGAGTGTATGAGTTTGAGACAGTATTTATAAGTGTGTGAGTGTGTGACAGTGTTTATGTGTGAGTGGGTATGTGACTGTGCTTATGTGTGTATGAGTGTGTGACAGTGTTTATATGTGAGTGAGTGTGTGACAGTTTTCATCTGTGTGTGATTGTATGACAATGTTTGTGAGTGTGTGAGTGTGTGACAGTGTTTACGTGTGTGCCAGTGTGTGACAATGTTAATGATTGTGTGAGTGTGTGACTTTGTTTATGTTTGTGTGAGTGTGTGACAGTGTTTATATATATGTGTGCATCACAGTGTTTATGTGTATGTGAGTGTGTGACAGTGTTTGTGTGTGTGTGTGTGTGACAGTGTTTATGCGTGTGTGAGTGTAAGACAGCGTTTATGAATGTTTGAGTGTGTGACAGAGTTTATGAGAGTGTGATTATGTGACAGTGTTTATATGTGTGTGAGTGTGTGACAGTGTTTATGAGTGTGTGAGTGTGTGACAGTGATTATGTGTGTGTCAATATTTGACAGTCTTTATGTTTGTGTGAATGTTTGACAGTGTTTATGTGTGTGCAGTTGTTTAAGAGTGTGTGAGTGTCTCACAGTGCTTATCTGTGAGCGAGTGTGTGAAAGTGTTTATGTGTGTGTGATTGTATGACAATGTTTGTGAGTGTGTGGGTGTGTGACATTTTTTATGTGTTTGTCTGTGTGTGTGACAGTGTTTATGAGAGTGTGAGTGTGTCACTGTGTTTATGTGTGTGTGAGTATATGACTATGTTTGTGCGTGTGTGAGTGTGTGACAGTGTTTTTGAGTGTGTGAGTGTGTGACAGTGTTTATGAGCATGTGTGAGTGTGTGAGTGTGTTTATTTGTGTGTGAGTGTATGACAATGTTTGTGAGTGTGAGTTTGTGACACTATTTATGAGTGTGTGAGTATGTGACATTGTTTACGTGTGTGTGAGTGTATGACAGTGTTTGTGAGTGTCTGAGTGTGTGACAGTGTTTATGTGTGAGTGAGTATGTGACAGTGTTTGTGTTTGTGAGTGTGTGACATTGTTTATGTGTGTGTGATTGTATGACAATGTGTGTGAGTGTGTGAATGTGTGACAGTGTTTATGTGTGTGCGAGTGTGTGACAGTGTTTATATGTGAGTGACTGTGTGACAGTGTTTATGCATGTGTGAGTGTGTGACAGTGTTTATGTGTGTGTGAGTTTATGACAATATTTGTGAGTGTGCGAGTGTGTGACAGTGTTTTTTAATGTGTGAGTGTGTGACAGTGTTTATATGTGTGTGAGTGTGTGACAGTGTTTTTGTGTGTGTGATTGTATGACAATGTTAATGATTGTGTGAGTGTGTGACTTTGTTTATGTTTGTGAGTGTATGACAGTGTTTATGTATGTGTGAGCGTGACAGTGTTTATGTGTATGTGAGTGTATGAAAATATTTGTGAGTGTGAGTGTGTGACATTGTTTATGTGTGAGTGAGTATGTGACAGTGTTTATGTGTGTGTGAGTGTGTGACAGTTTTTATATGTGAGTGAGTGTGTGACATTGTTTATGTGTGTGTGAGTGTGTGACCGTGTTTATGAATGTGTAAGTGTGTGACAGGGATTATGTGTGTGTGAATGTTTGAAAGTGTTTAAGTGTGTGTGAGTGTGTGTAGGTGTATATGAGTGTGTGACAGTGTTTAAGAGTGTGTGAGTATATGACAATGTTTGTGAGTGTGTGACAGTGTTTATGTATGAGTGAGTGTGTGACAGTGTTTATATTTGATTGAGTATGAGACAGTGTTTATGTGTGTGTGAGTGTGTGACAGTGTTTATGTGTATGTGAGTGTATGAAAATATTTGTGAGTGTGAGTGTGTGACATTGTTTATGTGTGAGTGAGTATGTGACAGTGTTTATGTGTGTGTGAGTGTGTGACAGTTTTTATATGTGAGTGAGTGTGTGACATTGTTTATGTGTGTGTGAGTGTGTGACCGTGTTTATGAATGTGTAAGTGTGTGACAGGGATTATGTGTGTGTGAATGTTTGAAAGTGTTTAAGTGTGTGTGAGTGTGTGTAGGTGTATATGAGTGTGTGACAGTGTTTAAGAGTGTGTGAGTATATGACAATGTTTGTGAGTGTGTGACAGTGTTTATGTATGAGTGAGTGTGTGACAGTGTTTATATTTGATTGAGTATGAGACAGTGTTTATGTGTGTGTGAGTGTGTGACAGTGTTTATGTGTATGTGAGTGTATGAAAATATTTGTGAGTGTGAGTGTGTGACATTGTTTATGTGTGAGTGAGTATGTGACAGTGTTTATGTGTGTGTGAGTGTGTGACAGTTTTTATATGTGAGTGAGTGTGTGACATTGTTTATGTGTGTGTGAGTGTGTGACCGTGTTTATGAATGTGTAAGTGTGTGACAGGGATTATGTGTGTGTGAATGTTTGAAAGTGTTTAAGTGTGTGTGAGTGTGTGTAGGTGTATATGAGTGTGTGACAGTGTTTAAGAGTGTGTGAGTATATGACAATGTTTGTGAGTGTGTGACAGTGTTTATGTATGAGTGAGTGTGTGACAGTGTTTATATTTGATTGAGTATGAGACAGTGTTTATGTGTGTGTGAGTGTGTGACAGTGTTTATGAGTGTGTAAGTGTGTGACAGGGATTATGTGTGTGTGAATGTTTGACAGTGTTTATGTGTGTGTGAGTGTGTGTAGGTGTTTAGAGTGTGTGACAGTGTTTATGTGTGTGTGAGTGTATGACAAAGTTTGTGAGTGTGTGACAGTGTTTATGTGTGTGTGATTGTGTGACAGTGTTTATGTGTGTGTGAGTTTATGACAATGTTTGTGACTGTGCGTGTGTATGACATGGTTTATTTATGTGTGAGTGTGTGACACTGTTTATATGTGTGTGAGTGTGTGACAGTGTTTATGATTGTGTAATTGTATGACAATGTTAATGATTGTGTGAGGGTGTGACTTTGTTTATGTTCGTGTGAGTGTGTGACGGTGTTTCTATATGTGTATGTGTCACATTGCTTATGTGTATGTGTGTGTCACAGTATTTGTGTGTGTGTGTTTGTGTGACAGTGATTATATGATTGTGAGTCTATGACAGTGTTAATGTGTGTGTGAGTGTGTGACAGTGTTTATGTTTGTTTGATTGTGTGACAGTGTTTATGTGTGTGTGACAGTGTTTATGAGTGTGTCTGAGTGTGTGACAGTATTTATGTGTGTCTGAGTGTGTGACAGCTATTATGCGTGTGTGACAGTGTTTATCAGTGTGTGTGAGTGTGTGACAGTGTTTATGTGTGTGTGAGTGTGTGACAGTGTTTAAATGTGTGTGTGACAGTGTTTATGCGTGTGTGAGTGTGTGACAGTGTTTATGTGTGTGTGCGTTTGTGACAGTGTTTATGAATGTGTGACATTGTTTATACGTTTGTGAGTGTGTGACAGTGTTTATGAGTGTATGAGTGTGTGACAGTGTTTAAGAGTGTGTGTGTGTGACAGTGTTTATTTTTGTGTGTGATTGTGTGACAATTTTTATGAGTGTGTGAGTGTGACAGTGTTTATATGTGTGTTTGTGTGACAGTGTTTATGTGTGCGTGACAGGTTTTATGAGTTTGTGTGCATGACACTGTTTATGTGTGTGTGCGTGAGGGACAGTGTTTATCTGTGAGTGAGTGTGTGACAGTGTTTATGTGTGTGTGAGTGTGTGACAGTGTTTAAATGTGTGTGTGACAGTGTTTATGTGTGTGTCTGTGTGAGTGACAGTGTGTATGAGTGTGTGTGTGTGTGTGTGTGACAGTGTTTCTGTGTGTGTGAGTGGGTGACAGTGTTTATGAATGTGTGAGTGTGTGAAAGTGTTTGTATGTGTGTGTGTGAGTGACAGTGTTTATGTGTGTGTGAGTGTGTGACAGTGTTTATGAGTGTGTGAGTGTGTGACAGTGTTTATGTGTGTGCGTGTGTGACAGTGTTTATGAGCGTGTGAGTTTGTGACAGTGTTTATGAGTGTGTGAGTGTGTGACATTGTTTATACGGTGTGAGTGTGTGACAGTGTTTATGAGTGTGTGAGTGTGTGACAGTGTTTATGTGTGTGTGTGATTGTGTGACAGTGTTTATGAGTGTGTGAGTGTGACAGTGTTTATATGTGTGTTTGTGTGACAGTGTTTATGAGTGTGTGGGTGTGTGACAGGTTTTGTGAGTGTGTGTGAGTGACAGTGTTTATGTGTCTGTGAGTGTGTGACAGTGTTTATGTGATTGTGATTGTGTGACAGTGTTTATGAGTGTGAGTGTGTGTGACAGTTTTTATGAGTGTGTCAGTGTTTGACAGTGTTTAAAAGTGTGTGTGTGTGTGTGTGACAGTGGTTATGAGTGTGTGAGTGTGTGACAGTGTTCATGAGTGTGTGACAGTGTTTATGAGTGTGTGAGTGTTTGACAGTGTTTATATTTCTGTGTGTGTGTGTGTGTTTGTGTGTTTGTGTGACAGTGTTCATGAGTATGTGACTGTGTGACAGTATTTATAAGTGTGTGTGAGTGTGTGACAGTCTTTATATGTGTGTGAGTTTGTGACAGTGTTTATGACTGTGTGAGTGTGTGACAGTGTTCTTAAGTGTGAGAGTTTATGACAGTTCTTATGTGTTTGAGTGTGTGACAGTGTTTATGTGTGTGTGAGTGTGTGACAGTGTTTATGTGTATGTGAGTGTATGAAAATATTTGTGAGTGTGAGTGTGTGACATTGTTTATGTGTGAGTGAGTATGTGACAGTGTTTATGTGTGTGTGAGTGTGTGACAGTTTTTATATGTGAGTGAGTGTGTGACATTGTTTATGTGTGTGTGAGTGTGTGACCGTGTTTATGAATGTGTAAGTGTGTGACAGGGATTATGTGTGTGTGAATGTTTGAAAGTGTTTAAGTGTGTGTGAGTGTGTGTAGGTGTATATGAGTGTGTGACAGTGTTTAAGAGTGTGTGAGTATATGACAATGTTTGTGAGTGTGTGACAGTGTTTATGTATGAGTGAGTGTGTGACAGTGTTTATATTTGATTGAGTATGAGACAGTGTTTATGTGTGTGTGAGTGTGTGACAGTGTTTATGTGTATGTGAGTGTATGAAAATATTTGTGAGTGTGAGTGTGTGACATTGTTTATGTGTGAGTGAGTATGTGACAGTGTTTATGTGTGTGTGAGTGTGTGACAGTTTTTATATGTGAGTGAGTGTGTGACATTGTTTATGTGTGTGTGAGTGTGTGACCGTGTTTATGAATGTGTAAGTGTGTGACAGGGATTATGTGTGTGTGAATGTTTGAAAGTGTTTAAGTGTGTGTGAGTGTGTGTAGGTGTATATGAGTGTGTGACAGTGTTTAAGAGTGTGTGAGTATATGACAATGTTTGTGAGTGTGTGACAGTGTTTATGTATGAGTGAGTGTGTGACAGTGTTTATATTTGATTGAGTATGAGACAGTGTTTATGTGTGTGTGAGTGTGTGACAGTGTTTATGAGTGTGTAAGTGTGTGACAGGGATTATGTGTGTGTGAATGTTTGACAGTGTTTATGTGTGTGTGAGTGTGTGTAGGTGTTTAGAGTGTGTGACAGTGTTTATGTGTGTGTGAGTGTATGACAAAGTTTGTGAGTGTGTGACAGTGTTTATGTGTGTGTGATTGTGTGACAGTGTTTATGTGTGTGTGAGTTTATGACAATGTTTGTGACTGTGCGTGTGTATGACATGGTTTATTTATGTGTGAGTGTGTGACACTGTTTATATGTGTGTGAGTGTGTGACAGTGTTTATGATTGTGTAATTGTATGACAATGTTAATGATTGTGTGAGGGTGTGACTTTGTTTATGTTCGTGTGAGTGTGTGACGGTGTTTCTATATGTGTATGTGTCACATTGCTTATGTGTATGTGTGTGTCACAGTATTTGTGTGTGTGTGTTTGTGTGACAGTGATTATATGATTGTGAGTCTATGACAGTGTTAATGTGTGTGTGAGTGTGTGACAGTGTTTATGTTTGTTTGATTGTGTGACAGTGTTTATGTGTGTGTGACAGTGTTTATGAGTGTGTCTGAGTGTGTGACAGTATTTATGTGTGTCTGAGTGTGTGACAGCTATTATGCGTGTGTGACAGTGTTTATCAGTGTGTGTGAGTGTGTGACAGTGTTTATGTGTGTGTGAGTGTGTGACAGTGTTTAAATGTGTGTGTGACAGTGTTTATGCGTGTGTGAGTGTGTGACAGTGTTTATGTGTGTGTGCGTTTGTGACAGTGTTTATGAATGTGTGACATTGTTTATACGTTTGTGAGTGTGTGACAGTGTTTATGAGTGTATGAGTGTGTGACAGTGTTTAAGAGTGTGTGTGTGTGACAGTGTTTATTTTTGTGTGTGATTGTGTGACAATTTTTATGAGTGTGTGAGTGTGACAGTGTTTATATGTGTGTTTGTGTGACAGTGTTTATGTGTGCGTGACAGGTTTTATGAGTTTGTGTGCATGACACTGTTTATGTGTGTGTGCGTGAGGGACAGTGTTTATCTGTGAGTGAGTGTGTGACAGTGTTTATGTGTGTGTGAGTGTGTGACAGTGTTTAAATGTGTGTGTGACAGTGTTTATGTGTGTGTCTGTGTGAGTGACAGTGTGTATGAGTGTGTGTGTGTGTGTGTGTGTGTGACAGTGTTTCTGTGTGTGTGAGTGGGTGACAGTGTTTATGAATGTGTGAGTGTGTGAAAGTGTTTGTATGTGTGTGTGTGAGTGACAGTGTTTATGTGTGTGTGAGTGTGTGACAGTGTTTATGAGTGTGTGAGTGTGTGACAGTGTTTATGTGTGTGCGTGTGTGACAGTGTTTATGAGCGTGTGAGTTTGTGACAGTGTTTATGAGTGTGTGAGTGTGTGACATTGTTTATACGGTGTGAGTGTGTGACAGTGTTTATGAGTGTGTGAGTGTGTGACAGTGTTTATGTGTGTGTGTGATTGTGTGACAGTGTTTATGAGTGTGTGAGTGTGACAGTGTTTATATGTGTGTTTGTGTGACAGTGTTTATGAGTGTGTGGGTGTGTGACAGGTTTTGTGAGTGTGTGTGCGTGACAGTGTTTATGTGTCTGTGAGTGTGTGACAGTGTTTATGTGATTGTGATTGTGTGACAGTGTTTATGAGTGTGAGTGTGTGTGACAGTTTTTATGAGTGTGTCAGTGTTTGACAGTGTTTAAAAGTGTGTGTGTGTGTGTGTGTGACAGTGGTTATGAGTGTGTGAGTGTGTGACAGTGTTCATGAGTGTGTGACAGTGTTTATGAGTGTGTGAGTGTTTGACAGTGTTTATATTTCTGTGTGTGTGTGTGTGTTTGTGTGACAGTGTTCATGAGTATGTGACTGTGTGACAGTATTTATAAGTGTGTGTGAGTGTGTGACAGTCTTTATATGTGTGTGAGTTTGTGACAGTGTTTATGACTGTGTGAGTGTGTGACAGTGTTCTTAAGTGTGAGAGTTTATGACAGTTCTTATGTGTTTGAGTGTGTGACAGTGTTTATGTGTGTGTGAGTGTATGACAATGTTTGTGAGTGTGTGTGTGTGACAGTGTTTATGTGTGAGTGAGTTTGTGACAGTGTTTATGTGTGAAAGTGTTTATGAGTGTGTGAGTGTGTTACCGTGTTTATGTTTGTGTGTGATTGTGTGACAGTTTTTATGAGTGTGTGAGTGTGACAGTGTTTATATGTGTGTTTGTGTGACAGTGTTTATGAGTGTGTGAGTGTGTGACAGATTTTATCAGTTTGTGTGGGTGACACTGTTTATGTGTGTGTGAGTGTGTGACAGTGTTTAATTGTGTGCGATTGTATGACAATGTTAATGACTGTGTGACTGTGTGACTTTGTTTATGTTTGTGTGAGTGTGTGACAGTGTTTATGTCTGTATGTGCGTTACAGTGTTTATGTGTATGTCTGTGTGAGTGACAGTGTTTTTGAGTGTGTGTGTGTGTGACAGTGTTTCTGTGTGTGTGAGTGACAGTGTTTATGTGTGTGTGAGTGGGTGACAGTGTTTATGTGTTTGTGAGTGTGTGACAGTGTTTATGAGTGTGTGTGTATGTGACAGTGTTTATGTGTTTGTGAGTGTGACAGTGTTTATGAGTGTGTGACAGTGTTTATGTGTGTGTGTGATTGTTTGACAGTGTTTATGAGTGTGTGAGTGTGTGACAGTGTTTATATGTGTGTTTGTGTGACAGTGTTTATGTGTCTGTGAGTGTGTGACAGTGTTTATGTGATTGTGATTGTGTGACAGTGTTTAATGAGTGTGAGCGTGTGTGAAAGTGTTTATGAGTGTGTCAGTATTTGACAGTGTTTATATGTGTGTGTATGTGTGTGTGTGTGTGTGTGACAGTGTTTATGAATGTGAGTGTGTGACAGTGTTCATGAGTGTGTGAGTGTGTGACAGTGTTTATGAGTGTGTGAGTGTTTGACAGTGTTTATATCTGTGTGTGTGTTGTGTGACAGTGTTTATGAGTGTGAGTGTGTGACAGTTTTCATGAGTATGTGACTGTGTGACAGTGTTTTTATGTGTGTGTGAGAGTGTGACAGGCTTTATATGTGTGTGAGTTTGTGACAGTGTTTATGACTGTGTGAGTGTGTGACAGTGTTTTTAAGTGTGAGAGTGTATGACAGTGTTTATCTGTGTGAGTGTGTGACAGTGTTTGTGTGTGTGTGAGTGTATGACAATGTTTGTGAGTGTGAGTGTGTGACAGTTTTTATGTGTGAGTGAGTGTGCGAAGTGTTTATGTGTGTGTGAGTGTGTGACAGTGTTTATCTGTGAGTGAGTGTGTGACATTGTTTATGTGTGTGTAATTGTATAACAATGTTTGTGATTGTGAGTGTGTGACAGTGTTTATGTGTGTGTGAGTGTATGACAATGTTTGTGAGTGTGACAGTGTTTATGTATGAGTGAGTGTGTGATAGCGTTTATGTGTGTGTGAGTGTGTGACTTTGTTTATGTTTGTGTGAGTTTGTGACAGTGTTTGTGTTAGTGAGTGTGTGACATTGTTTATGTGTGTGTGATTGTATGACAATGTTTGTGAGTGTGTGAATGTGTGACAGTGTTTATGTGTGTGCGAGTGTGTGACAGTGTTTATATGTGAGTGACTGTGTGACAGTGTTTATGCATGTGTGAGTGTGTGACAGTGTTTATGTGTGTGTGAGTTTATGACATTATTTGTGAGTGTGTGTGTGTGACAGTGTTTTTTATGTGTGAGTGTGTGACAGTGTTTATATGTGTGTGAGTGTGTGACAGTGTTTTTGTGTGTGTGATTGTATGACAATGTTAATGATTGTGTGAGTGTGTGACTTTGTTTATGTTTGTGAGTGAGTATGTGACAGTGTTTATGTGTGTGTGAGTGTGTGACAGTTTTTATATGTGAGTGAGTGTGTGACGTTGCTTATGTGAGTGTGAGTGTGTGACCGTGTTTATGAATGTGTAAGTGTGTGACAGGGATTATGTGTGTGTGAATGTTTGAAAGTGTTTAAGTGTGTGTGAGTGTGTGTAGGTGTTTATGATTGTGTGACAGTGTTTAAGAGTGTGTGAGTGTATGACAATGTTTGTGAGTGTGTGAGTGTGTGACAGTGTTTATGTATGAGTGAGTTTTTGACAGTGTTTATATTTGATTGAGTATGTGACAGTGTTTATGTGTGTGAGTGTGTGACAGTGTTTATGAGTGTGTGAGTGTGTGACAGGGATTATGTGTGTGAATGTTTGACAGTGTTTATGTGTGTGTGAGTGTGTGTAGGTGTTTAGAGTGTGTGACAGTGTTTATGTGTGTGTGAGTGTATGACAAAGTTTGTGAGTGTGTGACAGTGTTTATGTGTGTGTGAGTGTGTGACAGTGTTTATGTTTGTTTGTGTGTGAGACAGTGTTTATGTGTGTGTGATTGTGTGACAGTGTTTATGTGTGTGTGAGTTTATGACAATGTTTGTGACTGTGTGTGTGTATGACATGGTTTATTTATGTGTGAGTGTGTGACACTGTTTATATGTGTGTGAGTGTGTGACAGTGTTTATGATTGTGTGATTGTATGACAATGTTAATGATTGTGTGAGGGTGTGACTTTGTTTATGTTCGTGTGAGTGTATGACAGTGTTTATGTGTGTGTATGTGTCACATTGCTTATGTGTATGTGTGTGTGTCACAGTATTTGTGTGTGTGTGTTTGTGTGATGGTGATTATATGATTGTGAGTCTATGACAGTGTTAATGTGTGTGTGAGTGTGTGACAGTGTTTATGTTTGTTTGATTGTGTGACAGTGTTTATGTGTGTGTGACAGTGTTTATGAGTGTGTCTGAGTGTGTGACAGTATTTATGTGTGTCTGAGTGTGTGACAGCTATTATGCATGTGTGACAGTGTTTATCAGTGTGTGTGAGTGTGTGACAGTGTTTATGTGTGTGTGAGTGTGTGACAGTGTTTAAATGTGTGTGTGACAGTGTTTATGTGTGTGTGAGTGTGTGACAGTGTTTATGTGTGTGTGCGTTTGTGACAGTGTTTATGAATGTGTGACATTGTTTATACGTTTGTGAGTGTGTGACAGTGTTTATGAGTGTATGAGTGTGTGACAGTGTTTAAGAGTGTGTGAGTGTGTGACAGTGTTTATTTTTGTGTGTGATTGTGTGACAATTTTTATGAGTGTGTGAGTGTGACAGTGTTTATATGTGTGTTTGTGTGACAGTGTTTATGTGTGCGTGACAGGTTTTATGGGTTTGTGTGCGTGACACTGTTTATGTGAGTGTGAGTGAGGGACAGTGTTTATCTGTGAGTGAGTGTGTGACAGTGTTTATGTGTGTGTGATTGTATGACAATGTTAATGATTGTGTGAGTGTGTGACTTTGTTTATGTTTGTGTGAGTGTGTGACAGTGTTTATGTATGTGTGTGCGTGACAGTGTTTATGTGTATGTGAGTGTGTGACAGTGTTTATGTGTGTGTGAGTGTGTGACAGTGTTTATATGTGTGTATGTGTGTGTGTGTGTGTGAGAGACAGTGTTTATGTGTGTGTGAGTGTAAGACAGAGTTTATGAATGTGTGAGTGTGTGACAGTGTTTATGAGAGTGTGAGTGTGTGACAGTGCTTATGTGGGTGCGTTTGTGTGACAGTGTTTATATGTGAGTGAGTGTGTGACAGTGATTATGTGTGTGTGAGTGTGTGACAGTGTTTATGTGTGTGTGATTGTATGACAATGTTAATGATTGTGTGAGTGTGTGACTGTGTTTATGTTTGTGTGAGTGTGTGACAGTGTTTATGTATGTATGTGCGTGACAGTGTTTATGTGTATGTCTGTGTGAGTGACAGTGTTTATGAGTGTGTGTGTGTGTGTGTGACAGTGTTTCTGTGTGTGTGAGTGGGTGACAGTGTTTATGAGTGTGTGAGTGTGTGAAAGTGTTTGTATGTGTGTGTGTGAGTGACAGTGTTTATGTGTGTGTGAGTGTGTGACAGTGTTTATGAGTGTATGAGTGTGTGACAGTGTTTATGTGAGTGTGAGTGTGTGACAGTGTTTATGAGTGTGTGAGTTTGTGACAGTGTTTATGAGTGTGTGAGTGTGTGACATTGTTTATACGGTGTGAGTGTGTGACAGTGTTTATGAGTGTGTGAGTGTGTGACAGTGTTTATGTTTGTTTGATTGTGTGACAGTGTTTATGTGTGTGTGACAGTGTTTATGAGTGTGTCTGAGTATGTGACAGTATTTATGTGTGTCTGAGTGTGTGACAGCTATTATGCGTGTGTGACATTGTTTATCAGTGTGTGTGAGTGTGTGACAGTGTTTATGTGTGTATGTGTGTGACAGTGTTCAAATGTATGTGTGACAGTGTTTATGTGTGTGTGAGTGTGTGACAGTGTTTATGTGTGTGTGCGTTTGTGACAGTGTTTATGAATGTGTGACATTGTTTATACGTTTGTGAGTGTGTGACAGTGTTTATGAGTGTATGAGTGTGTGACAGTGTTTAAGAGTGTGTGAGTGTGTGACAGTGTTTATTTTTGTGTGTGATTGTGTGACAATTTTTATGAGTGTGTGAGTGTGACAGTGTTTATATGTGTGTTTGTGTGACAGTGTTTATGTGTGCGTGACAGGTTTTATGAGTTTGTGTGCGTGACACTGTTTATGTGTGTGTGAGTGAGGGACAGTGTTGATCTGTGAGTGAGTGTGTGACAGTGTTTATGTGTGTGTGATTGTATGACAATGTTAATGATTGTGTGAGTGTGTGACTTTGTTTATGTTTGTGTGAGTGTGTGACAGTGTTTATGTATGTGTGTGCGTGACAGTGTTTATGTGTATGTGAGTGTGTGACAGTGTTTATGTGCGTGTGAGTGTGTGACAGTGTTTATATGTGTGTATGTGTGTGTGTGTGTGTGTGTGACAGTGTTTATGTGTGTGTGAGTGTAAGACAGAGTTTATATGTGAGTGAGTGTGTGACAGTGTTTATGTGTGTGTGAGTGTGTGACAGTGTTTATGTGTGTGTGATTGTATGACAATGTTAATGATTGTGTGAGTGTGTGACATTGTTTATGTTTGTGTGAGTGTGTGACAGTGTTTATGTATGTATGTGCGTGACAGTGTTTATGTGTATGTCTGTGTGAGTGACAGTGTTTATGAGTGTGTGTGTGTGTGTGACAGTGTTTCTGTGTGTGTGAGTGGGTGACAGTGTTTATGAGTGTGTGAGTGTGTGACATTGTTTATACGGTGTGAGTGTGTGACAGTGTTTATGAGTGTGTGAGTGTGTGACAGTGTTTATGTGTGTGTGTGTGATTGTGTTACAGTGTTTATGAGTGTGTGAGTGTGACAGTGTTTATATGTGTGTTTGTGTGACAGTGTTTATGAGTGTGTGGGTGTGTGACAGGTTTTATGAGTGTGTGTGCGTGACAGTGTTTATGTGCCTGTGAGTGTGTGACAGTGTTTATGTGATTGTGATTGTGTGACAGTGTTTATGAGTGTGAGTGTGTGTGACAGTTTTTATGAGTGTGTCAGTGTTTGACAGTGTTTATAAGTGTGTGTGTGTGTGTGTGTGACAGTGGTTATGAGTGTGACTGTGTGACAGTGTTCATGAGTGTGTGACAGTGTTTATGAGTGTGTGAGTGTTTGACAGTGTTTATATTTCTGTGTGTGTGTGTGTGTTTGTGTGACAGTGTTTATGAGTGTGTGTGTGTGTGACAGTGTTCATGAGTATGTGACTGTGTGACAGTGTTTATACGTGTGTGTGAGTGTGTGACAGTCTTTATATGTGTGTGAGTTTGTGACAGTGTTTATGACTGTGTAAGTGTGTGACAGTGTTCTTGAGTGTGAGAGTTTATGACAGTTTTTATGTGTGTGAGTGTGTGACAGTGTTTATGTGTGTGTGAGTGTATGACAATGTTTGTGAGTGTGTGTGTGTGACAGTGTTTATGTGTGAGTGAGTGTGTGACAGTGTTTATGTGTGAAAGTGTTTATGAGTGTGTGAGTGTGTGACAGTGTTTATGTTTGTGTGTGATTGTGTGACAGTTTTTATGAGTGTGTGAGTGTGACAGTGTTTATATGTGTGTTTGTGTGTCAGTGTTTATGAGTGTGTGAGTGTGTGACAGATTTTATCAGTTTGTGTGGGTGACACTGTTTATGTGTGTGTGAGTGTGTGACAGTGTTTAATTGTGTGCGATTGTATGACAATGTTAATCACTGTGTGAGTGTGTGACTTTGTTTATGTTTGTGTGAGTGTGTGACAGTGTTTATGTCTGTATGTGTGTTACAGTGTTTATGTGTATGTCTGTGTGAGTGACAGTGTTTTTGAGTGTGTGTGTGTGTGACAGTGTTTCTGTGTGTGTGAGTGGGTGACAGTGTTTATGAGTGTGTGAGTGTGTGACAGTGTTATGTGTGTGTGAGTGTGTGACAGTGTTTATATGTGTGTGTATGTGACAGTGTTTATGAGTGTGTGAGTGTGTGACAGTGTTTATGTATGTGTGTGTGTGACAGTGTTTAAGAGCGTGTGAGTTTGTGACATTGTTTATACTTTTGTGAGTGTGTGACAGTGTTTATGAGTGTGTGAGTGTGTGACAGTGTTTATGTGTGTGTGTGATTTTTTGACAGTGTTTATGAGTGTGTGAGTGTGTGACAGGTTTTATGAGTGTGTGTGTGTGACAGTGTTTATGTGTTTGTGAGTGTGTGACAGTGTTTATGAGTGTGTGAGTGTGTGACAGTGTTTATGTATGTGTGTGTGTGTGACAGTGTTTATGAGTGTGTGAGTTTGTGACAGTGTTTATGAGCGTGTGAGTTTGTGACATTGTTTATACGTTTGTGAGTGTGTGACAGTGTTTATGAGTGTGTGAGTGTGTGACAGTGTTTATGTGTGTGTGTGATTGTGTGACAGTGTTTATGAGTGTGTGAGTGTTTGACAGTGTTTATATCTGTGTGTGTGTTGTGTGACAGTGTTTATGAGTGTGTGAGTGTGTGACAGTGTTTATGTGTGTGTGTGATTGTTTGACAGTGTTTATGAGTGTGTGAGTGTGTGACAGGTTTTATGAGTGTGTGTGTGTGTCAGTGTTTATATGTCTGTGAGTGTGTGACAGTGTTTATGTGATTGTGATTGTGTGACAGTGTTTATGAGTGTGAGCGTGTGTGAAAGTGTTTATGAGTGTGTCAGTGTTTGACAGTGTTTATATGTGTGTGTGTGTGTGTGTGTGTGTGTGTGTGTCTGTGTGTGTGTGTGTGTTTGTGTGTGTGTGACAGTGTTTATGAATGTGTGAGTGTGTGACAGTGTTCATGAGTGTGTGATTGTGTGACAGTGTTTATGAGTGTGTGAGTGTTTGACAGTGTTTATATCTGTGTGTGTGTTGTGTGACAGTGTTTATGAGTGTGTGAGTGTGTGACAGTTTTCATGAGTATGTGACTGTGTGACAGTGTTTTTATGTGTGTGTGAGTGTGTGACAGGCTTTATATGTGTGTGAGTTTGTGACAGTGTTTATGACTGTGTGAGTGTGTGACAGTGTTTATGTGTGTGAGTGTGTGACAGTGTTTATGTATGTGTGTGCGTGACAGTGTTTATGTGTATGTGAGTGTGTGACAGTGTTTATGTGCGTGTGAGTGTGTGACAGTGTTTATATGTGTGTATGTGTGTGTGTGTGTGTGTGTGACAGTGTTTATGTGTGTGTGAGTGTAAGACAGAGTTTATATGTGAGTGAGTGTGTGACAGTGTTTATGTGTGTGTGAGTGTGTGACAGTGTTTATGTGTGTGTGATTGTATGACAATGTTAATGATTGTTTGAGTGTGTGACATGGTTTATGTTTGTGTGAGTGTGTGACAGTGTTTATGTATGTATGTGCGTGACAGTGTTTATGTGTATGTCTGTGAGAGTGACAGTGTTTATGAGTGTGTGTGTGTGTGTGACAGTGTTTCTGTGTGTGTGAGTGGGTGACAGTGTTTATGAGTGTGTGAGTGTGTGACATTGTTTATACGGTGTGAGTGTGTGACAGTGTTTATGAGTGTGTGAGTGTGTGACAGTGTTTATGTGTGTGTGTGTGATTGTGTTACAGTGTTTATGAGTGTGTGAGTGTGACAGTGTTTATATGTGTGTTTGTGTGACAGTGTTTATGAGTGTGTGGGTGTGTGACAGGTTTTATGAGTGTGTGTGCGTGACAGTGTTTATGTGCCTGTGAGTGTGTGACAGTGTTTATGTGATTGTGATTGTGTGACAGTGTTTATGAGTGTGAGTGTGTGTGACAGTTTTTATGAGTGTGTCAGTGTTTGACAGTGTTTATAAGTGTGTGTGTGTGTGTGTGTGTGACAGTGGTTATGAGTGTGACTGTGTGACAGTGTTCATGAGTGTGTGACAGTGTTTATGAGTGTGTGAGTGTTTGACAGTGTTTATATTTCTGTGTGTGTGTGTGTGTTTGTGTGACAGTGTTCATGAGTATGTGACTGTGTGACAGTGTTTATACGTGTGTGTGAGTGTGTGACAGTCTTTATATGTGTGTGAGTTTGTGACAGTGTTTATGACTGTGTAAGTGTGTGACAGTGTTCTTGAGTGTGAGAGTTTATGACAGTTTTTATGTGTGTGAGTGTGTGACAGTGTTTATGTGTGTGTGAGTGTATGACAATGTTTGTGAGTGTGTGTGTGTGACAGTGTTTATGTGTGAGTGAGTGTGTGACAGTGTTTATGTGTGAAAGTGTTTATGAGTGTGTGAGTGTGTGACAGTGTTTATGTTTGTGTGTGATTGTGTGACAGTTTTTATGAGTGTGTGAGTGTGACAGTGTTTATATGTGTGTTTGTGTGTCAGTGTTTATGAGTGTGTGAGTGTGTGACAGATTTTATCAGTTTGTGTGGGTGACACTGTTTATGTGTGTGTGAGTGTGTGACAGTGTTTAATTGTGTGCGATTGTATGACAATGTTAATCACTGTGTGAGTGTGTGACTTTGTTTATGTTTGTGTGAGTGTGTGACAGTGTTTATGTCTGTATGTGCGTTACAGTGTTTATGTGTATGTCTGTGTGAGTGACAGTGTTTTTGAGTGTGTGTGTGTGTGACAGTGTTTCTGTGTGTGTGAGTGGGTGACAGTGTTTATGAGTGTGTGAGTGTGTGACAGTGTTATGTGTGTGTGAGTGTGTGACAGTGTTTATATGTGTGTGTATGTGACAGTGTTTATGAGTGTGTGAGTGTGTGACAGTGTTTATGTATGTGTGTGTGTGACAGTGTTTAAGAGCGTGTGAGTTTGTGACATTGTTTATACTTTTGTGAGTGTGTGACAGTGTTTATGAGTGTGTGAGTGTGTGACAGTGTTTATGTGTGTGTGTGATTTTTTGACAGTGTTTATGAGTGTGTGAGTGTGTGACAGGTTTTATGAGTGTGTGTGTGTGACAGTGTTTATGTGTTTGTGAGTGTGTGACAGTGTTTATGAGTGTGTGAGTGTGTGACAGTGTTTATGTATGTGTGTGTGTGTGACAGTGTTTATGAGTGTGTGAGTTTGTGACAGTGTTTATGAGCGTGTGAGTTTGTGACATTGTTTATACGTTTGTGAGTGTGTGACAGTGTTTATGAGTGTGTGAGTGTGTGACAGTGTTTATGTGTGTGTGTGATTGTGTGACAGTGCTTATGAGTGTGTGAGTGTTTGACAGTGTTTATATCTGTGTGTGTGTTGTGTGACAGTGTTTATGAGTGTGTGAGTGTGTGACAGTGTTTATGTGTGTGTGTGATTGTTTGACAGTGTTTATGAGTGTGTGAGTGTGTGACAGGTTTTATGAGTGTGTGTGTGTGTCAGTGTTTATATGTCTGTGAGTGTGTGACAGTGTTTATGTGATTGTGATTGTGTGACAGTGTTTATGAGTGTGAGCGTGTGTGAAAGTGTTTATGAGTGTGTCAGTGTTTGACAGTGTTTATATGTGTGTGTGTGTGTGTGTGTGTGTGTGTGTCTGTGTGTGTGTGTGTGTTTGTGTGTGTGTGACAGTGTTTATGAATGTGTGAGTGTGTGACAGTGTTCATGAGTGTGTGATTGTGTGACAGTGTTTATGAGTGTGTGAGTGTTTGACAGTGTTTATATCTGTGTGTGTGTTGTGTGACAGTGTTTATGAGTGTGTGAGTGTGTGACAGTTTTCATGAGTATGTGACTGTGTGACAGTGTTTTTATGTGTGTGTGAGTGTGTGACAGGCTTTATATGTGTGTGAGTTTGTGACAGTGTTTATGACTGTGTGAGTGTGTGACAGTGTTTATGTGTGTGAGTGTGTGACAGTGTTTGTGTGTGTGTGAGTGTATGACAATGTTTGTGAGTGTGTGAGTGTGTGACAGTTTTTATGTGAGTGAGTGTGAGACAGTGTTTATGTGTGTGTGAGTGTGTGACAGTGTTTATCTGTGAGTGAGTGTGTGACATTGTTTATGTGTGTGTAATTGTATGACAATGTTTGTGATTGTGAGTGTGTGACAGTGTTTATGTGTGTGTGAGTGTATGACAATGTTTGTAAGTGTGACAGTGTTTATGTATGAGTGAGTGTGTGATAGCGTTTATGTGTGTGTGAGTGTGTGACTTTGTTTATGTTTGTGTGATTTTGTGACAGTGTTTATGTATGTGTGTGCGTGACAGTGTTTATGCGTATGTGAGTGTGTGACAGTGTTTATGCGTGTGTGAGTGTGTGACAGTGTTTATATGTGTGTGTGTGTGTGTGACAGTTTTTATGTGTTTGTGCGTGTAAGACAGTGTTTATGAGAGTGTGAGTGGGTGACAGTCCTTATGTGGGTGCGTATGTGTGACAGTGTTTATATGTGAGTGAGTGTGTGACAGTGTTTATGTATGTGTGAGCGTGTGACAGTGTTTATGTGTGTGTGATTGTATGACAATGTTAATGATTGGGTGAGTGTGTGATTTTGTTTATGTTTGTGTGAGTGTGTGACAGTGTTTATGTATGTATGTGCGTGACAGTGTTTATGTGTATGTCTGTGTGAGTGACAGTGTTTATGAGTGTGTGTGTGTGTGTGTGTGACAGTGTTTCTGTGTGTGTGAGTGGGTGACAGTGTTTATGAGTGTGCGAGTGTGTGACAGTGTTTATGTGTGTGTGAGTGTGTGACAGTGTTTATGTGTGTGTGAGTGTGTGAAAGTGTTTATGAGTTTGTGAGTGTGTGACAATGTTTATGTGTGTGTTCGTTTGTGACAGTGTTTATGAATGTGTGACATTGTTTATACGTTTGTGAGTGTGTGACAGTGTTTATGAGTGTATGAGTGTGTGACAGTGTTTAAGAGTGTGTGAGTGTGTGACAGTGTTTATTTTTGTGTGTGATTGTGTGACAATTTTATGAGTGTGTGAGTGTGAGTGTTTATATGTGTGTTTGTGTGACAGTGTTTATGTGTGCGTGACAGGTTTTGTGAGTTTGTGTGCATGACACTGTTTAGGTGTGTGCGAGTGAGGGACAGTGTTTATCTGTGAGTGAGTGTGTGACAGTGTTTATGTGTGTGTAATTGTATGACAATGTTAATGATTGTGTGAGTGTGTGACTTTGTTTATGTTTGTGTGAGTGTGTGACAGTGTTTATGTATGTGTGTGCGTGACAGTGTTTATGTGTATGTGAGTGTGTGACAGTGTTTATGTGCGTGTGAGTGTGTGACAGTGTTTATATGTGTGTGTGTGTGTGTGTGTGTGACAGTGTTTATGTGTGTGTGAGTGTAAGACAGAGTTTATGAATGTGTGAGTGTGTGACAGTGTTTATGAGAGTGTGAGTGTGTGACAGTGCTTATGTGGGTGTGTTTGTGTGACAGTGTTTATAAGTGAGTGAGTGTGTGACAGTGTTTATGTGTGTGTGAGTGTGTGACAGTGTTTATGTGTGTGTGATTGTATGACAATGTTAATGATTGTGTGAGTGTGTGATTTTGTTTATGTTTGTGTGAGTGTGTGACAGTGTTTATGTATGTATGTGCGTGACAGTGTATATGTGTATGTCTGTGTGAATGACAGTGTTTATGAGTGTGTGTGTGTGTGTGTGTGACAGTGTTTCTGTGTGTGAGTGTGTGTGACAGTTTTTATGAGTGTGTCAGTGTTTGACAGTGTTTATAAGTGTGTGTGTGTGCGTGTGTGTGACAGTGGTTATGAGTGTGTGACAGTGTTCATGAGTGTGTGACAGTGTTTATGAGTGTGTGAGTGTTTGACAGTGTTTATATTTCTGTGTGTGTGTGTGTGTTTGTGTGTTTGTGTGACAGTGTTTATGAGTGTGTGAGTGTGTGACAGTGTTCATGAGTAAGTGACTGTGTGACAGTGTTTATACGTGTGTGTGAGTGTGTGACAGTGTTTATGAGTGTGTGAGTGTGTGACAGTGTTTATGTATGTGTGTGTGTGACAGTGTTTATGAGTGTGTGAGTTTGTGACAGTGCTTATGAGCGTGTGAGTTTGTGACATTTTTTATATGTTTGTGAGTGTGTGACAGTGTTTATGAGTGTGTGAGTGTGTGACAGTGTTTATGTGTGTGTGTGATTGTTTGACAGTGTTTATGAGTGTGTGAGTGTGTGACAGTGTTTATGTGTCTATGAGTGTGTGACAGTGTTTATGTGATTGTGATTGTGTGACAGTGTTTATGAGTGTGAGCGTGTGTGAAAGTGTTTATGAGTGTGTCAGTGTTTGACAGTGTTTATATGTGTGTGTGTGTGTGTGTGTGTGTCTGTGTGTGTGTGTGTGTGTGTGACAGTGTTTATATGTGTATGAGTTTGTGACAGTGTTTATGACTGTGTGAGTGTGTGACAGTGTTCTTAAGTGTGAGAGTTTATGACAGTTTTTATGTGTGTGAGTGTGTGACAGTGTTTATGTGTGTGTGAGTGTATGACAATGTTTGTGAGTGTGTGTGTGTGACAGTGTTTATGTGTGAGTGAGTGTGTGACAGTGTTTATGTGTGAAAGTGTTTATGAGTGTGTGAGTGTGTGACCGTGTTTATGTTTGTGTGTGATTGTGTGACAGTTTTTATGAGTGTGTGAGTGTGACAGTGTTCATATGTGTGTTTGTGTGACAGTGTTTATGAGTGTGTGAGTGTGTGACAGATTTTATCAGTTTGTATGGGTGACACTGTTTATGTGTGTGTGAGTGTGTGACAGTGTTTAATTGTGTGCGATTGTATGACAATGTTAATGACTGAGTGAGTGTGTGACTTTGTTTATGTTTGTGTGAGTGTGTGACAGTGTTTATGTATGTATGTGCATTACAGTGTTTATGTGTATGTCTGTGTGTGTGACAGTGTTTTTGAGTGTGTGTGTGTGTGACAGTGTTTCTGCGTGTGTGAGTGGGTGACAGTGTTTATGAGTGTGTGAGTGTGTGACAGTGTTTATGAGTGTGTGAGTGTGTGACAGTGTTTATGTATGTGTGTGTGTGACAGTGTTTATGAGTGTGTGAGTTGTGACATTGTTTATACGTTTGTGAGTGTGTGACAGTGTTTATGAGTGTGTGAGTGTGTGACAGTGTTTATGTGTGTGTATGTTTGTTTGACAGTGTTTATGAGTGTGTGAGTGTGTGACAGGTTTTATGAGTGTGTGTGTGTGACAGTGTTTATGTGTCTGTGAGTGTGTGACAGTGTTTATGTGATTGTGATTGTGTGACAGTGTTTATGAGTGTGAGTGTGTGTGAAAGTGTTTATGAGTGTGTGAGTGTTTGACAGTGTTTATATCTGTGTGTGTGTTGTGTGACAGTGTTTATGAGTGTGTGAGTGTGTGACAGTTTTCATGAGTATGTGACTGTGTGACAGTGTTTTTATGTGTGTGTGAGTGTGTGACAGGCTTTATATGTGTGTGAGTTTGTGACAGTGTTTATGACTGTGTAAGTGTGTGACAGTGTTTATGTGTGTGAGTGTGTGACAGTGTTTGTGTGTGTGTGAGTGTATGACAATGTTTGTGAGTGTGTGAGTGTGTGACAGTTTTTATGTGAGTGAGTGTGAGACAGTGTTTATGTGTGTGTGAGTGTGTGACAGTGTTTATCTGTGAGTGAGTGTGTGACATTGTTTATGTGTGTGTAATTGTATGACAATGTTTGTGATTGTGAGTGTGTGACAGTGTTTATGTGTGTGAGTGTATGACAATGTTTGTAAGTGTGACAGTGTTTATGTATGAGTGAGTGTGTGATAGCGTTTATGTGTGTGTGAGTGTGTGACTTTGTTTATGTTTGTGTGAGTTTGTGACAGTGTTTATGTATGTGTGTGCGTGACAGTGTTTATGCGTATGTGAGTGTGTGACAGTGTTTATGCGTGTGTGAGTGTGTGACAGTGTTTATATGTGTGTGTGTGTGTGACAGTTTTTATGTGTTTGTGCGTGTAAGACAGTGTTTATGAATGTGTGAGTGTGTGACAGTGTTTATGAGAGTGTGAGTGGGTGACAGTCCTTATGTGGGTGCGTTTGTGTGACAGTGTTTATATGTGTGTGAGTGTGTGACAGTGTTTATGTATGTGTGAGTGTGTGACAGTGTTTATGTGTGTGTGATTGTATGACAATGTTAATGATTGGGTGAGTGTGTGATTTTGTTTATGTTTGTGTGAGTGTGTGACAGTGTTTATGTATGTATGTGCGTGACTGTGTTTATGTGTATGTCTGTGTGAGTGACAGTGTTTATGAGTGTGTGTGTGTGTGTGACAGTGTTTCTGTGTGTGTGAGTGGGTGACAGTGTTTATGAGTGTGTGAGTGTGTGACAGTGTTTATGAGTTTGTGAGTGTGTGACAGTGTTTATGTGTGCGTGACAGGTTTTATGAGTTTGTGTGCGTGACACTGTTTATGTGTGTGTGAGTGAGGGACAGTGTTTATCTGTGAGTGAGTGGGTGACAGTGTTTATGAGTGTGTGAGTGTGTGACAGTGTTTATGAGTGTGTGAGTGTGTGACAGTGTTTATGTGTGTGTGAGTGTGTGACAGTGTTTATGAGTGTGTGAGTTTGTGACAGTGTTTATGAGTGTGTGAGTGTGTGACATTGTTTATACGGTGTGAGTGTGTGACAGTGTTTATGAGTGTGTGAGTGTGTGACAGTGTTTATGTGTGTTTGTGATTGTGTGACAGTGTTTATGAGTGTGTGAGTGTGACAGTGTTTATATGTGTGTTTGTGTGACAGTATTTATGAGTGTGTGGGTGTGTGACAGGTTTTATGAGTGTGTGTGCGTGACAGTGTTTATGTGCCTGTGAGTGTGTGACAGTGTTTATGTGATTGTGATTGTGTGACAGTGTTTATGAGTGTGAGTGTGTGTGACAGTTTTTATGAGTGTGTCAGTGTTTGACAGTGTTTATAAGTGTGTGTGTGTGTGTGTGTGTGACAGTGGTTATGAGTGTGAGTGTGTGACAGTGTTTATGAGTGTGTGACAGTGTTTATGAGTGTGTGAGTGTTTGACAGTGTTTATATTTCTGTGTGTGTGTGTGTGTGTGTTTGTGTGACAGTGTTTATGAGTGTGTGAGTGTGTGACAGTGTTCATGAGTATGTGACTGTGTGACAGTGTTTATACGTGTGTGTGAGTGTGTGACATTCTTTATATGTGTGTGAGTTTGTGACAGTGTTTATGACTGTGTGAGTGTGTGACAGTGTTCTTAAGTGTGAGAGTTTATGACAGTTTTTATGTGTGTGAGTGTGTGACAGTGTTTATGTGTGTGTGAGTGTATGACAATGTTTGTGAGTGTGTGTGTGTGACAGTGTTTATGTGTGAGTGAGTGTGTGACAGTGTTTATGTGTGAAAGTGTTTATGAGTGTGTGAGTGTGTGACAGTGTTTATGTTTGTGTGTGATTGTGTGACAGTTTTTATGAGTGTGTGAGTGTGACAGTGTTTATATGTGTGTTTGTGTGTCAGTGTTTATGAGTGTGTGAGTGTGTGACAGATTTTATCAGTTTGTGTGGGTGACACTGTTTATGTGTGTGTGAGTGTGCGACAGTGTTTAATTGTGTGCGATTGTATGACAATGTTAATCAAGGTGTGAGTGTGTGACTTTGTTTATGTTTGTGTGAGTGTGTGACAGTGTTTATGTCTGTATGTGCGTTACAGTGTTTATGTGTATGTCTGTGTGAGTGACAGTGTTTTTGAGTGTGTGTGTGTGTGACAGTGTTTCTGTGTGTGTGAGTGGGTGACAGTGTTTATGAGTGTGTGAGTGTGTGACAGTGTTTATGTGTGTGTGAGTGTGTGACAGTGTTTATATGTGTGTGTATGTGACAGTGTTTATGTGTTTGTGAGTGTGTGACAGTGTTTATGAGTGTGTGAGTGTGTGACAGTGTTTATGTATGTGTGTGTGTGACAGTGTTTATGAGTGTGTGAGTTTGTGACAGTGTTTATGAGCGTGTGAGTTTGTGACATTGTTTATACGTTTGTGAGTGTATGACAGTGTTTATGAGTGTGTGAGTGTGTGACAGTGTTTACGTGTGTGTGTGATTGTTTGACAGTGTTTATGAGTGTGTGAGTGTGTGACAGGTTTTATGTGTGTGTGTGTGTGACAGTGTTTATGTGTCTGTGAGTGTGTGACAGTGTTTATGTGATTGTGATTGTGTGACAGTGTTTATGAGTGTGAGCGTGTGTGAAAGTGTTTATGAGTGTGTCAGTGTTTGACAGTGTTTATATGTGTGTGTGTGTGTGTGTGTGTGTCTGTGTGTGTGTGTGTTTCTGTGTGTGTGACAGTGTTTATGAATGTGTGAGTGTGTGACAGTGTTCATGAGTGTGTGAGTGTGTGACAGTGTTTATGAGTGTGTGAGTGTTTGACAGTGTTTATATCTGTGTGTGTGTTGTGTGACAGTGTTTATGAGTGTGTGAGTGTGTGACAGTTTTCATGAGTTTGTGACTGTGTGACAGTGTTTTTATGTGTGTGTGAGTGTGTGACAGGCTTTAAATGTGTGTGAGTTTGTGACAGTGTTTATGACTGTGTGAGTGTGTGACAGTGTTTATGTGTGTGAGTGTGTGACAGTGTTTGTGTGTTTGTGAGTGTATGACAATGTTTGTGAGTGTGTGAGTGTGTGACAGTTTTTATGTGTGAGTGAGTGTGAGACAGTGTTTATGTGTGTGTGAGTGTGTGACAGTGTTTATCTGTGAGTGAGTGTGTGACATTGTTTATGTGTGTGTAATTGTATGACAATGTTTGTGATTGTGAGTGTGTGACAGTGTTTATGTGTGTGTGAGTGTATGATAATGTTTGTGAGTGTGACAGTGTTTATGTATGAGTGAGTGTGTGATAGCGTTTATGTGTGTGTGAGTGTGTGACTTTGTTTATGTTTGTGTGAGTTTGTGACAGTGTTTATGTATGTGTGTGTGTGACAGTGTTTATGTGTATGTGAGTGTGTGACAGTGTTTATATGCGTGTGTGAGTGTGTGACAGTGTTTATATGTGTGTGTGTGTGTGTGACAGTTTTTATGTGTTTGTGCGTGTAAGACAGTGTTTATGAGAGTGTGAGTGGGTGACAGTCCTTATGTGGGTGCGTATGTGTGACAGTGTTTATATGTGAGTGAGTGTGTGACAGTGTTTATGTATGTGTGAGCGTGTGACAGTGTTTATGTGTGTGTGATTGTATGACAATGTTAATGATTGGGTGAGTGTGTGATTTTGTTTATGTTTGTGTGAGTGTGTGACAGTGTTTATGTATGTATATGCGTGACAGTGTTTATGTGTATGTCTGTGTGAGTGACAGTGTTTATGAGTGTGTGTGTGTGTGTGTGTGACAGTGTTTCTGTGTGTGTGAGTGGGTGACAGTGTTTATGAGTGTGCGAGTGTGTGACAGTGTTTATGTGTGTGTGAGTGTGTGACAGTGTTTATGTGTGTGTGAGTGTGTGACAGTGTTTATGAGTTTGTGAGTGTGTGACAATGTTTATGTGTGTGTTCGTTTGTGACAGTGTTTATGAATGTGTGACATTGTTTATACGTTTGTGAGTGTGTGACAGTGTTTATGAGTGTATGAGTGTGTGACAGTGTTTAAGAGTGTGTGAGTGTGTGACAGTGTTTATTTTTGTGTGTGATTGTGTGACAATTTTTATGAGTGTGTGAGTGTGACAGTGTTTATATGTGTGTTTGTGTGACAGTGTTTATGTGTGCGTGACAGGTTTTGTGAGTTTGTGTGCATGACACTGTTTAGGTGTGTGCGAGTGAGGGACAGTGTTTATCTGTGAGTGAGTGTGTGACAGTGTTTATGTGTGTGTAATTGTATGACAATGTTAATGATTGTGTGAGTGTGTGACTTTGTTTATGTTTGTGTGAGTGTGTGACAGTGTTTATGTATGTGTGTGCGTGACAGTGTTTATGTGTATGTGAGTGTGTGACAGTGTTTATGTGCGTGTGAGTGTGTGACAGTGTTTATATGTGTGTGTGTGTGTGTGTGTGTGTGTGTGTGACAGTGTTTATGTGTGTGTGAGTGTAAGACAGAGTTTATGAATGTGTGAGTGTGTGACAGTGTTTATGAGAGTGTGAGTGTGTGACAGTGCTTATGTGGGTGTGTTTGTGTGACAGTGTTTATAAGTGAGTGAGTGTGTGACAGTGTTTATGTGTGTGTGAGTGTGTGACAGTGTTTATGTGTGTGTGATTGTATGACAATGTTAATGATTGTGTGAGTGTGTGATTTTGTTTATGTTTGTGTGAGTGTGTGACAGTGTTTATGTATGTATGTGCGTGACAGTGTATATGTGTATGTCTGTGTGAATGACAGTGTTTATGAGTGTGTGTGTGTGTGTGTGTGGCAGTGTTTCTGTGTGTGAGTGTGTGTGACAGTTTTTATGAGTGTGTCAGTGTTTGACAGTGTTTATAAGTGTGTGTGTGTGCGTGTGTGTGACAGTGGTTATGAGTGTGTGACAGTGTTCATGAGTGTGTGACAGTGTTTATGAGTGTGTGAGTGTTTGACAGTGTTTATATTTCTGTGTGTGTGTGTGTGTTTGTGTGTTTGTGTGACAGTGTTTATGAGTGTGTGAGTGTGTGACAGTGTTAATGTGTGTGTGAGTGTGTGACAGTGTTTATATGTGTGTGTATGTGACAGTGTTTATGTGTTTGTGAGTGTGTGACAGTGTTTATGAGTGTGTGAGTGTGTGACAGTGTTTATGTATGTGTTTGTGTGACAGTGTTTATGAGTGTGTGAGTTTGTGACAGTGTTTATGAGCGTGTGAGTTTGTGACATTTTTTATACGTTTGTGAGTGTGTGACAGTGTTTATGAGTGTGTGAGTGTGTGACAGTGTTTATGTGTGTGTGTGATTGTTTGACAGTGTTTATGAGTGTGTGAGTGTGTGACAGGTTTTATGAGTGTGTGTGTGTGACAGTGTTTATGTGTCTATGAGTGTGTGACAGTGTTTATGTGATTGTGATTGTGTGACAGTGTTTATGAGTGTGAGCGTGTGTGAAAGTGTTTATGAGTGTGTCAGTGTTTGACAGTGTTTATATGTGTGTGTGTGTGTGTGTGTGTGTGTCTGTGTGTGTGTGTGTGTGTGTGTGTGTGTGTGTGACAGTGTTTATATGTGTATGAGTTTGTGACAGTGTTTATGACTGTGTGAGTGTGTGACAGTGTTCTTAAGTGTGAGGGTTTATGACAGTTTTTATGTGTGTGAGTGTGTGACAGTGTTTATGTGTGTGTGAGTGTATGACAATGTTTGTGAGTGTGTGTGTGTGACAGTGTTTATGTGTGAGTGAGTGTGTGACAGTGTTTATGTGTGAAAGTGTTTATGGGTGTGTGAGTGTGTGACCGTGTTTATGTTTGTGTGTGATTGTGTGACAGTTTTTATGAGTGTGTGAGTGTGACAGTGTTCATATGTGTGTTTGTGTGACAGTGTTTATGAGTGTGTGAGTGTGTGACAGATTTTATCAGTTTGTGTGGGTGACACTGTTTATGTGTGTGTGAGTGTGTGACAGTGTTTAATTGTGTGCGATTGTATGACAATGTTAATGACTGAGTGAGTGTGTGACTTTGTTTATGTTTGTGTGAGTGTGTGACAGTGTTTATGCATGTATGTGCATTACAGTGTTTATGTGTATGTCTGTGTGTGTGACAGTGTTTTTGAGTGTGTGTGTGTGTGACAGTGTTTCTGTGTGTGTGAGTGGGTGACAGTGTTTATGAGTGTGTGAGTGTGTGACAGTGTTTATGAGTGTGTGAGTGTGTGACAGTGTTTATGTATGTGTGTGTGTGACAGTGTTTATGAGTGTGTGAGTTGTGACATTGTTTATACGTTTGTGAGTGTGTGACAGTGTTCATGAGTGTGTGAGTGTGTGACAGTGTTTATGAGTGTGTGAGTGTTTGACAGTGTTTATATCTGTGTGTGTGTTGTGTGACAGTGTTTATGAGTGTGTGAGTGTGTGACAGTTTTCATGAGTATGTGACTGTGTGACAGTGTTTTTATGTGTGTGTGAGTGTGTGACATGCTTTATATGTGTGTGAGTTTGTGACAGTGTTTATGACTGTGTGAGTGTGTGACAGTGTTTTTAAGTGTTAGAGTGCATGACAGTGTTTATGTGTGTGAGTGTGTGACAGTGTTTGTGTGTGTGAGTGTATGACAATGTTTGTGAGTGTGTGAGTGTGTGACAGTTTTTATGTGTGTGTGAGTGTGTGACAGTGTTTATCTGTGAGTGAGTGTGTGACATTGTTTATGTGTGTGTGAGTGCATGACAATGTTTGTTAGTGTGACAGTGTTTATGTATGAGTGATTGTGTGATAGTGTTTATGTGTGTGTGACTTTGTTTATTTTTGTGTGTTTGTGACAGTGTTTGTGTGAAAGTGTTTATGAGTGTGTGAGTGTGTGACAGTGTTTATGTTTGTGTGTGATTGTGTGACAGTTTTTATGAGTGTGTGAGTGTGACAGTGTTCATATGTGTGTTTGTGTGTCAGTGTTTATGAGTGTGTGTGTGTGTGACAGATTTTATCAGTTTGTGTGGGTGACACTGTTTACGTGTGTGTGAGTGTGTGACAGTGTTTAATTGTGTGCGATTGTATGACAATGTTAATCACTGTGTGAGTGTGTGACTTTGTTTATGTTTGTGTGAGTGTGTGAAAGTGTTTATGTATGTATGTGCGTTACAGTGTTTATGTGTATGTATGTGTGTGTGTGACAGTGTTTATGAGTGTGTGAGTTTGTGACAGTGTTTATGAGTGTATGAGTGTGTGACATTGTTTATACGTTTGTGAGTGTGTGACAGTGTTTATGAGTGTGTGAGTGTGTGACAGTGTTTATGTGTGTGTGTGATTGTTTGACAGTGTTTATGAGTGTGTGAGTGTGACAGTGTTTATATGTGTGTCTGTGTGACAGTGTTTATGAGTGTGTGAGTGTGTGACAGTGTTTATGTGATTGTGATTGTGTGACAGTGTTTATGAGTGTGAGTGTGTGTGAAAGTGTTTATGAGTGTGTCAGTGTTTGTCCTTGTTTATATGTGTGTGTGTGTGTGTGTGTGTGTGACAGTGTTTATGAGTGTGTGAGTGTGTGACAGTGTTCATGAGTGTGTGACAGTGTTTATATGTGTGTGTGAGTGTGTGACAGGCTTTATATGTGTGTGATTTTGTGACAGTGTTTATGACTGTGTGAGTGTGTGACAGTGTTTTTAAGAGTGAGAGTGTATGACAGTGTTTATGTGTGTGAGTGTGTGACAGTGTTTGTGTGTGTGTGAGTGTATGACAATGTTTGTGAGTGTGTGACAGTGTTTATGTGTGAGTGAGTGTGTGACAGTGTTTATGTGTGTGTGTGTGTGTGTGTGACAGTGTTTATGTGTGTGTGAGTGTGTGACAGTGTTTATGAGTGTGTGTGTGTGACATTGTTTATACGTTTGTGAGTGTGTGACAGTGTTTATGAGTGTGTGAGTGTGTGACATTGTTTATGTGTGTGTGTGATTGTGTGACAGTGTTTATGTGTTTGTGAGTGTGTGACAGTGTTTATGTGTGTGTGAGTGTGTGACAGTTTTTATGAGTGTGTCAGTGTTTGACAGTGTTTATAAGTGTGTGTGTTTGTGTGACAATGTTTATGACTGTGTGAGTGTGTGACATTGTTCATGAGTGTGTGACAGTGTTTATGAGTGTGTGAGTGTTTGACAGTGTTTATATTTCTGTGTGTGTGTGTGTTTGTGTGACAGTGTTTATGAGTGTGTGAGTGTGTGACAGTGTTCATGAGTATGTGACTGTGTGACAGTGTTTATATGTGTGTGTGTGTGTGACAGTCTTTATATGTGTGTGAGTTTGTGACAGTGTTCATGACTGTGTGAGTGTGTGACAGTGTTCTTAAGTGTGAGAGTTTATGACAGTTTTTATGTGTGTGAGTGTGTGACAGTGTTTATGTGTTTGTGAGTGTATGACAATGTTTGTGAGTGTGTGAGTGTGTGACAGTGTTTATGTGTGTGTGTGTGTGTGACAGTCTTTATATGTTTGTGTGTGTGACAGTGTTTATGTGTGTGAGTGTGTGACAGTGTTTATGAGTGTGTGAGTGTGTGACAGTGTTTATGAGTGTGTCAGTGTTTGAAGGTGTTTATATGTGTGTGTGTATGTGTGTGACATTGTTTATGAGTGTGTGAGTGTGTGACAGTGTTCATGAGAGTGTGAGTGTGTGACAGTGTTTTTGTGTGTCTGAGTGTGTGACAATGTTTATGAGTTTGTGAGTGTTTGACACTGTTTATGTGATTGTTATTGTGTGACAGTGTTTATGAGTGTGAGTGTGTGTGACAGTGTTTATGAGTGTGTCAGTCTTTGACAGTGTTTATGTGTGTGTGTGTGTGTGTGTGTGTGACAGTGTTTATGAGTGTGTGAGTGTGTGACAGTGTTCATGAGTGTGTGAGTGTGTGACAGTGTTTATGAGTGTGTGAGTGTTTGACAGTGTTTATGTGTGTGTGTGTGTGTGTGTGTGTGACAGTGTTTATGAGTGTATGAGTGTGTGACAGTGTTCATGAGTATGTGACTGTGTGACAGTGTTTATATGTGTGTGTGAGTGTGTGACAGGCTTTATATGTGTGTGAGTTTGTGACAGTGTTTATGATTGTGTGAGTGTGTGACAGTGTTTGTGTGTGTGTGAGTGTATGACAATGTTTGTGAATGCGTGAGTGTGTGACAGTGTTTATCTGTGAGTGAGTGTGTGACAATGTTTATGTGTGTGTTATTGTATGACAATGTTTGTGATTGTGAGTGTGTGACAGTGTTTATGTGTGTGTGAGTGCATGACAATGTTTGTTAGTGTGACAGTGTTTATGTATGAGTGATTGTGTGATAGTGTTTATGTGTGTGTGACTTTGTTTATTTTTGTGTGTTTGTGACAGTGTTTGTGTGAAAGTGTTTATGAGTGTGTGAGTGTGTGACAGTGTTTATGTTTGTGTGTGATTGTGTGACAGTTTTTATGAGTGTGTGAGTGTGACAGTGTTCATATGTGTGTTTGTGTGTCAGTGTTTATGAGTGTGTGTGTGTGTGACAGATTTTATCAGTTTGTGTGGGTGACACTGTTTACGTGTGTGTGAGTGTGTGACAGTGTTTAATTGTGTGCGATTGTATGACAATGTTAATCACTGTGTGAGTGTGTGACTTTGTTTATGTTTGTGTGAGTGTGTGAAAGTGTTTATGTATGTATGTGCGTTACAGTGTTTATGTGTATGTATGTGTGTGTGTGACAGTGTTTATGAGTGTGTGAGTTTGTGACAGTGTTTATGAGTGTATGAGTGTGTGACATTGTTTATACGTTTGTGAGTGTGTGACAGTGTTTATGAGTGTGTGAGTGTGTGACAGTGTTTATGTGTGTGTGTGATTGTTTGACAGTGTTTATGAGTGTGTGAGTGTGACAGTGTTTATATGTGTGTCTGTGTGACAGTGTTTATGAGTGTGTGAGTGTGTGACAGTGTTTATGTGATTGTGATTGTGTGACAGTGTTTATGAGTGTGAGTGTGTGTGAAAGTGTTTATGAGTGTGTCAGTGTTTGTCCTTGTTTATATGTGTGTGTGTGTGTGTGTGTGTGACAGTGTTTATGAGTGTGTGAGTGTGTGACAGTGTTCATGAGTGTGTGACAGTGTTTATATGTGTGTGTGAGTGTGTGACAGGCTTTATATGTGTGTGATTTTGTGACAGTGTTTATGACTGTGTGAGTGTGTGACAGTGTTTTTAAGAGTGAGAGTGTATGACAGTGTTTATGTGTGTGAGTGTGTGACAGTGTTTGTGTGTGTGTGAGTGTATGACAATGTTTGTGAGTGTGTGACAGTGTTTATGTGTGAGTGAGTGTGTGACAGTGTTTATGTGTGTGTGTGTGTGTGTGTGACAGTGTTTATGTGTGTGTGAGTGTGTGACAGTGTTTATGAGTGTGTGTGTGTGACATTGTTTATACGTTTGTGAGTGTGTGACAGTGTTTATGAGTGTGTGAGTGTGTGACATTGTTTATGTGTGTGTGTGATTGTGTGACAGTGTTTATGTGTTTGTGAGTGTGTGACAGTGTTTATGTGTGTGTGAGTGTGTGACAGTTTTTATGAGTGTGTCAGTGTTTGACAGTGTTTATAAGTGTGTGTGTTTGTGTGACAATGTTTATGACTGTGTGAGTGTGTGACATTGTTCATGAGTGTGTGACAGTGTTTATGAGTGTGTGAGTGTTTGACAGTGTTTATATTTCTGTGTGTGTGTGTGTGTTTGTGTGACAGTGTTTATGAGTGTGTGAGTGTGTGACAGTGTTCATGAGTATGTGACTGTGTGACAGTGTTTATATGTGTGTGTGTGTGTGACAGTCTTTATATGTGTGTGAGTTTGTGACAGTGTTCATGACTGTGTGAGTGTGTGACAGTGTTCTTAAGTGTGAGAGTTTATGACAGTTTTTATGTGTGTGAGTGTGTGACAGTGTTTATGTGTTTGTGAGTGTATGACAATGTTTGTGAGTGTGTGAGTGTGTGACAGTGTTTATGTGTGTGTGTGTGTGTGACAGTCTTTATATGTTTGTGTGTGTGACAGTGTTTATGTGTGTGAGTGTGTGACAGTGTTTATGAGTGTGTGAGTGTGTGACAGTGTTTATGAGTGTGTCAGTGTTTGAAGGTGTTTATATGTGTGTGTGTATGTGTGTGACATTGTTTATGAGTGTGTGAGTGTGTGACAGTGTTCATGAGAGTGTGAGTGTGTGACAGTGTTTTTGTGTGTCTGAGTGTGTGACAATGTTTATGAGTTTGTGAGTGTTTGACACTGTTTATGTGATTGTTATTGTGTGACAGTGTTTATGAGTGTGAGTGTGTGTGACAGTGTTTATGAGTGTGTCAGTCTTTGACAGTGTTTATGTGTGTGTGTGTGTGTGTGTGTGTGACAGTGTTTATGAGTGTGTGAGTGTGTGACAGTGTTCATGAGTGTGTGAGTGTGTGACAGTGTTTATGAGTGTGTGAGTGTTTGACAGTGTATATGTGTGTGTGTGTGTGTGTGTGACAGTGTTTATGAGTGTATGAGTGTGTGACAGTGTTCATGAGTATGTGACTGTGTGACAGTGTTTATATGTGTGTGTGAGTGTGTGACAGGCTTTATATGTGTGTGAGTTTGTGACAGTGTTTATGATTGTGTGAGTGTGTGACAGTGTTTGTGTGTGTGTGAGTGTATGACAATGTTTGTGAATGCGTGAGTGTGTGACAGTGTTTATCTGTGAGTGAGTGTGTGACAATGTTTATGTGTGTGTTATTGTATGACAATGTTTGTGATTGTGAGTGTGTGACAGTGTTTATGTGTGTGTGAGTGTATGACAATGTTTGTGAGTGTGTGACAGTGTTTATGTGTGAGTGAGTGTGTGACAGTGTTTATGTGTGAAAGTGTTTATGAGTGTGTGAGTGTATGACAGTGTTTATGTATGTATGTGCATTACAGTTTTTATGTGTATGTCTGTGAGATTGACAGTGTTTATGAGTGTGTGTGTGTGTGTGACAGTGTTTCTGTGTGTGTGAGTGGGTGACAGTGTTTATGAGTGTGTGAGTGTGTGACAGTGTTTATGTGCGTGTGAGTGTGTGACAGTGTTTATATGTGTGTGTGTGTGACAGTGTTTTTGTGTGTCTGAGTGTGTGACAATGTTTATGAGTGTGTGAGTGTTTGACAGTGTTTATGTGATTGTTATTGTGTGACAGTGTTTATGAGTGTGAGTGTGTGTGACAGTGTTTATGAGCGTGTGAGTTTGTGACATTTTTTATGTACGTTTGTGAGTGGGTGACAGTGTTTATGAGTGTGTGAGTGTGTGACAGTGTTTATGTGTGTGTGAGTGTGTGACAGTGTTTATGAGTGTGTGAGTGTGTGACAGGTTTTATGAGTGTGTGTGTGTGACAGTGTTTATGTGTCTGTGAGTGTGTGACAGTGTTTATGTGATTGTGATTGTGTGACAGTGTTTATGAGTGTGAGAGTGTGTGAAAGTGCTTTATGAGTGTGTCAGTGTGTGACAGTGTTTATATGTGTGTGTGAGTGTGTGTGTGTGTCTGTGTGTGTGTGTGTGTGTGTTGTGTGTGACAGTGTTTATGAGTGTGTGAGTGTGTGACAGTGTTTACGACTGTGTGAGTCTGTGACAGTGTTCTTAAGTGTGAGAGTTTATGACAGTTTTTATGTGTGTGAGTGTGTGACAGTGTTTATGTGTGTGTGAGTGTATGACAATGTTTGTGAGTGTGTGAGTGTGTGACAGTGTTTATGTGTGAGTGAGTGTGTGGCAGTGTTTATGTGTGAAAGTGTTTATGAGTGTGTGAGTGTGTGACAGTATTTATGTTTGTGTGTGATTGTGTGACAGTTTTTATGAGTGTGTGAGTGTGACAGTGTTCATATGTGTGTTTGTGTGTCAGTGTTTATGAGTGTGTGTGTTATCAGTTTGTGTGGGTGACACTGTTTATGTGTGTGTGAGTGTGTGACAGTGTTTAATTGTGTGCGATTGCATGACAATGTTAATGACTGTGTGACTGTGTGACTTTGTTTATTTTTGTGTGAGTGTGTGAAAGTGTTTATGTATGTATGTGCATTACAGTGTTTATGTGTATGTCTGTGTGTGTGACAGTGTTTTTGAGTGTGTGTGTGTGTGACAGTGTTTCTGTGTGTGTGAGTGGGTGACAGTGTTTATGAGGTGTGTGAGTGTGTGACAGTGTTTATGAGTGTGTGAGTGTGTGACAGTGTTTATGATGTGTGTGTGTGACAGTGTTTATGAGTGTGTGAGTTGTGAAATTGTTTATACGTTTGTGAGTGTGTGACAGTGTTTATGAGTGTGTGAGTGTGTGACAGTGTTTATGTGTGTGTATGTTTGTTTGACAGTGTTTATGAGTGTGTGAGTGTGTGACAGGTTTTATGAGTGTGTGTGTGTGACAGTGTTTATGTGTCTGTGAGTGTGTGACAGTGTTTATGTGATTGTGATTGTGTGACAGTGTTTATGAGTGTGAGTGTGTGTGAAAGTGTTTATGAGTGTGTCAGTGTTTGACAGTGTTTATAAGTGTGTGTGTGTGTGTGTGTGTGACAGTGTTTATGAATGTGTGAGTGTGTGACAGTGTTCATGAGTGTGTGAGTGTGTGACAGTGTTCATGAGTGTGTGAGTGTGTGACAGTGTTTATGAGTGTGTGAGTGTTTGACAGTGTTTATATCTGTGTGTGTGTTGTGTGACAGTGTTTATGAGTGTGTGAGTGTGTGACAGTTTTCATGAGTATGTGACTGTGTGACAGTGTTTTTATGTGTGTGTGAGTGTGTGACATGCTTTATATGTGTGTGAGTTTGTGACAGTGTTTATGACTGTGTGAGTGTGTGACAGTGTTTTTAAGTGTTAGAGTGCATGACAGTGTTTATGTGTGTGAGTGTGTGACAGTGTTTATGAGTGTCTGAGTGTGTGATAATGTTCATGAGTGTGTGACAGTGTTTATGAGTGTGTGAGTGTTTGACAGTGTTTATATTACTGTGTGTGTGTGTGTGTTTGTGTGTTTGTTTGGCAGTGTTTATGAGTGCGTGAGTGTGTGACAGTGTTCATGAGTATGTGACTGTGTGACAGTGTTTATACTTGTGTGTGAGTGTGTGACAGTCTTTATATGTGTGTGAGTTTGTGACAGTGTTTATGACTGTGTGAGTCTGTGACAGTGTTCTTAAGTGTGAGAGTTTATGACAGTTTTTATGTGTGTGAGTGTGTGACAGTGTTTATGTGTGTGTGTGTGTGACAATGTTTGTGAGTGTGTGAGTGTGTGACAGTGTTTATGTGTGAGTGAGTGTGTGACAGTGTTTATGTGTGAAAGTGTTTATGAGTGTGTGAGTGTGTGACAGTGTTTATGTTTGTGTGTGATTGTGTGACAGTTTTTATGAGTGTGTGAGTGTGACAGTGTTCATATGTGTGTTTGTGTGTCAGTGTTTATGAGTGTGTGTGTGTGTGACAGATTTTATCAGTTTGTGTGGGTGACACTGTTTATGTGTGTGTGAGTGTGTGACAGTGTTTAATTGTGTGCGATTGCATGACAATGTTAATGACTGTGTGACTGTGTGACTTTGTTTATGTTTGTGTGAGTGTGTGAAAGTGTTTATGTATGTATGTGTGTTACAGTGTTTATGTGTATGTATGTGTGTGTGTGACAGTGTTTATGAGTGTGTGAGTTTGTGACAGTGTTTATGAGTGTGTGAGTGTGTGACATTGTTTATACGTTTGTGAGTGTGTGACAGTGTTTATGTGTGTGTGTGATTGTTTGACAGTGTTTATGAGTGTGTGAGTTTGACAGTGTTTATATGTGTGTTTGTGTGACAGTGTTTATGAGTGTGTGAGTGTGTGACAGGATTTATGAGTGTGTGAGTGTGTGACAGTGTTTATGTGATTGTGATTGTGTGACAGTGTTTATGAGTGTGAGTGTGTGTGAAAGTGTTTATGAGTGTGTCAGTGTTTGACCTTGTTTATATGTGTGTGTGTGTGTGTGTGTGAGTGTGTGTGAGTGACAGTGTTTATGAGTGTGTGAGTGTGTGACAGTGTTTATGTTTGTGTGTGATTGTGTGACAGTTTTTATGAGTGTGTGAGTGTGACAGTGCTCATATGTGTGTTAGTTTGTCAGTGTTTATGAGTGTGTGTGTGTGACAGATTTTATCAGTTTGTGTGGGTGACACTGTTTATGTGTGTGTGAGTGTGTGACAGTGTTTAATTGTGTGCGATTGCATGACAATGTTAATGACTGTTTGACTGTGTGACTTTGTTTATGTTTGTGTGAGTGTGTGAAAGTGTTTATGTATGTATGTGCATTACAGTGTTTATGTGTATGTGTGTGTGTGACAGTGTTTATGAGTGTGTGAGTGTGTGACATTGTTTATACGTTTGTGAGTGTGTGACAGTGTTTATGAGTGTGTGAGTGTGTGACAGTGTTTATGTGTGTGTGTGATTGTTTGACAGTGTTTATGAGTGTGTGTATGTGACAGTGTTTATGAGTGTGTGAGTGTGTGACAGTGTTTATGAGTGTGTGAGTGTGACAGTGTTTATATGTGTGTTTGTGTGACAGTGCTTATGAGTGTGTGAGTGTGTGACAGTGATTATGTGTGTGTGAATGTTTGACAGTATTTATATGTGTGTGAGTTTGTGTAGGTGTTTATGAGTTTGTGAGTGTGTGACAGTAGTTATCTGTGAGTGAGTGTGTGACAGTGTTTATGTTTGTGTGAGTATATGACAATGTTTGTACGTGTGTGAGTGTGTGACTGTGTATTTGAGTGTGTGAGTGTGTGACAGTGTTTATGAGCGTGTGTGAGAGTGTTTATTTGTGTGTGAGTGTATGACAATGTTTGTGAGTGTGTGACAGTGTTTATGTGTGAGTGAGTATTTGACCGTGTTTATATGTGTGTGAGTGTGTGATAGTGTTTATCTGTGAGTGAGTGTGTGACAGTTTTCATGTGTGTGTGATTGTGTGACAGTGTTTATGTGTGTGTGCGTGTGTGACAGTTTTTATGAGTGTTTGAGTGTTTGACAGTGTTTATATGTGTGTTTGTGTGACAGTGTTTATGAGTGTGTGAGTGTATGACAGTGTTTATGTGTGTGTGATTATGTGACAGTGTTTATGAGTGTGAGTGCATGTGTGACAGTGTTTATGAGTGTGTGTGTGTGACAGTGTTTATGTGTGAGTGAGTGTGAGACAGTGTTTATGTGTGAAAGTGTTTATGTGTGTGTGATTGTATGACAGTGTTTATGTATGTATGTGTGTTACAGTTTTTATGTGTATGTCTGTGAGATTGACATTGTTTATGAGTGTGTGTGTGTGTGTGACAGTGTTTCTGTGTGTGTGAGTGGGTGACAGTGTTTATGAGTGTGTGAGTGTGTGACAGTGTTTATGTGTGTGTGAGTGTGTGACAGTGTTTATATGTGTGTGTGTGTGTGACATTGTTTTTGTATGTGTGTGACAATGTTTATGAGTGTGTGAGTGTTTGACACTGTTTATGTGATTGTTATTGTGTGACAGTGTTTATGAGTGTGAGTGTGTGTGACAGTGTTTATGAGTGTGTCAGTCTTTGACAGTGTTTATGTGTGTGTGTGTGTGTGTGTGTGTGTGTGTGTGTGTGTGTGTGTGTGACAGTGTTTATGAGTGTGTGAGTGTGTGACAGTGTTCATGAGTGTGTGAGTGTGTGACAGTGTTTATGTGTGTGTGTGTGTGACAGTGTTTATGAGTGTGTGAGTGTGTGACAGTGTTCATGAGTATGTGACTGTGTGACAGTGTTTATATGTGTGTGTGAGTGTGTGACAGGCTTTATATGTGTGTGAGTTTGTGACAGTGTTTATGATTGTGTGAGTGTGTGACAGTGTTTTTAAGTGTGAGAGTTTATGACAGTCTTTATGTGTGTGAGTGTATGACAATGTTTGTGAGTGTGTGAGTGTGTGACAGTGTTTATGTGTGAGTGAGTGTGTGACAATGTTTATGTGTGTGTTATTGTATGACAATGTTTGTGATTGTGAGTGTGTGACAGTGTTTATGTGTGTGTGAGTGTATGACAATGTTTGTGAGTGTGTGACAGTGTTTATGTATGAGTGAGTGTGTGATAGTGTTTATGTGTGTGTGAGGGTGTGACAGTGTCTATCTGTGAGTGACTGTGTGACAGTGTTTATGTGATGTAATAGTATGACAATGTTTGTGTGTGACGGTGTTTATGTGTGTGTGATTGTATGACAGTGTTTATGTATGTATGTGCGTTAGAGTTTTTATGTGTATGTCTGTGAGATTGACAGTGTTTATGAGTGTGTGTGTGTGTGTGAGTGTTTCTGTGTGTGTGAGTGGGTGACAGTGTTTATGTGTGTGTGAGTGTGTGACAGTGTTTATATGTGTGTGTTTGTGACAGTATTTATGTGTGTGTGAGTGTGTGTCAGTGTTTATGAGTGTGTCAGTGTTTATAAGTGTGTGTGTGTGTGTGTGTGTGTGTGTGTGTGTGACAGTGTTTATGAGTGTCTGAGTGTGTGACAGTGTTCATGAGTGTGTGACAGTGTTTATGAGTGTGTGAGTGTTTGACAGTGTTTATATTACTGTGTGTGTGTGTGTGTTTGTGTGTTTGTTTGGCAGTGTTTATGAGTGCGTGAGTGTGTGACAGTGTTCATGAGTATGTGACTGTGTGACAGTGTTTATACTTGTGTGTGAGTGTGTGACAGTCTTTATATGTGTGTGAGTTTGTGACAGTGTTTATGACTGTGTGCGTCTGTGACAGTGTTCTTAAGTGTGAGAGTTTATGACAGTTTTTATGTGTGTGAGTGTGTGACAGTGTTTATGTGTGTGTGTGTGACAATGTTTGTGAGTGTGTGAGTGTGTGACAGTGTTTATGTGTGAGTGAGTGTGTGACAGTGTTTATGTGTGAAAGTGTTTATGAGTGTGTGAGTGTGTGACAGTGTTTATGTTTGTGTGTGATTGTGTGACAGTTTTTATGAGTGTGTGAGTGTGACAGTGTTCATATGTGTGTTTGTGTGTCAGTGTTTATGAGTGTGTGTGTGTGACAGTGTTTAATTGTGTGCGATTGCATGACAATGTTAATGACTGTGTGACTGTGTGACTTTGTTTATGTTTGTGTGAGTGTGTGAAAGTGTTTATGTATGTATGTGTGTTACAGTGTTTATGTGTATGTATGTGTGTGTGTGACAGTGTTTATGAGTGTGTAAGTTTGTGACAGTGTTTATGAGTGTGTGAGTGTGTGACATTGTTTATACGGTTGTGAGTGTGTGACAGTGTTTATGTGTGTGTGTGATTGTTTGACAGTGTTTATGAGTGTGTGAGTTTGACAGTGTTTATATGTGTGTTTGTGTGACAGTGTTTATGAGTGTGTGAGTGTGTGACAGGATTTATGAGTGTGTGAGTGTGTGACAGTGTTTATGTGATTGTGATTGTGTGACAGTGTTTATGAGTGTGAGTGTGTGTGAAAGTGTTTATGAGTGTGTCAGTGTTTGACCTTGTTTATATGTGTGTGTGTGTGTGTGTGTGAGTGTGTGTGAGTGACAGTGTTTATGAGTGTGTGAGTGTGTGACAGTGTTTATGTTTGTGTGTGATTGTGTGACAGTTTTTATGAGTGTGTGAGTGTGACAGTGCTCATATGTGTGTTAGTTTGTCAGTGTTTATGAGTGTGTGTGTGTGACAGATTTTATCAGTTTGTGTGGGTGACACTGTTTATGTGTGTGTGAGTGTGTGACAGTGTTTAATTGTGTGCGATTGCATGACAATGTTAATGACTGTTTGACTGTGTGACTTTGTTTATGTTTGTGTGAGTGTGTGAAAGTGTTTATGTATGTATGTGCATTACAGTGTTTATGTGTATGTGTGTGTGTGACAGTGTTTATGAGTGTGTGAGTTTGTGACAGTGTTTATGAGTGTGTGAGTGTGTGACATTGTTTATACGTTTGTGAGTGTGTGACAGTGTTTATGAGTGTGTGAGTGTGTGACAGTGTTTATGTGTGTGTGTGATTGTTTGATAGTGTTTATGAGTGTGTGTATGTGACAGTGTTTATGAGTGTGTGAGTGTGTGACAGTGTTTATGAGTGTGTGAGTGTGACAGTGTTTATATGTGTGTTTGTGTGACAGTGTTTATGAGTGTGTGAGTGTGTGACAGGATTTATGAGTGTGTGAGTGTGTGACAGTGTTTATGTGTCTGTGAGTGTGTGACAGTGTTTATGTGATTGTGATTGTGTGACAGTGTTTATGAGTGTGAGTGTGTGTGAAAGTGTTTATGAGTGTGTCAGTGTTTGACCTTGTTTATATGTGTGTGTGTGTGTGAGTGACAGTGTTTATGAGTGTGTGAGTGTGTGACAGTGTTCATGAGTGTGTGAGTGTGTGACAGTGTTTATGAGTGTGTGAGTGTTTGACAGTGTTTATATGTGTGTGTGTGTGTGTGACAGTGTTTATGAGTGTGTGAGTGTGTGACAGTGTTCATGAGTATGTGACAGTGTTTATATGTGTGTGTGAGTGTGTGACAGGCTTTATATGTGTGTGATTTTGTGACAGTGTTTATGACTGTGTGAGTGTGTGACAGTGTTTATGTGTGTGTTTGTGACAGTGATTATATGTTTGTGACTCTATGACAGTGTTAATGTGTGCGTGAGTGTGTGACAGTGTTTATGTTTGTGTGAGTGTGTGAAAGTGTTTATGTGTGTGTGACAGTGTTTATGAGTGTGTCTGAGTGTGTGACAGTATTTATGTGTGTGTGTGTGTGACAGTTTTTATGCGTGTGTAACAGTGTTTATCAGTGTGTGTGAGTGTGTGACAGTGTTTATGTGTGTGTGAGTGTGTGACAGTGTTTTAGTGTGTGTGTGACAGTGTTTTTGTGTGTGTGAGTGTAAGACAGTGTTTATGAATGTGTGAGGTTGTGACAGTATTTATGAGTGTGTGAGTGTGTGACAGTGTTTATTTATGTGTGATTGTGTGACACTGTTTATATGTGTGTGACATTATTTATGTGTGTGTGATTGTATGACAATCTTAATGATTGTGTGAGTGTGTGACTTTGTTTATGTTTGTTTGAGTGTGTGACAGTGTTTATGTATGTGAGTGTGTGACAGTGTTTATGTCTATGTGAGTGTGTGACAGTGTTTATGTGTGTGTGAGTGTGTGACAGTGTTTGTGTGTGTGTGCATGTGTGACAGTGTTTATCTGTGAGTTAGTGTGTGACTGTGTTTATGTGTTTGTGATTGTGTGACAGTGTTTATGAGTTTGTGAGTTTGTGACAGTGATTATGTGTGTGTGAATGTTTGACAGTGTTTATATGTGTGTGAGTTTGTGTAGGTGTTTATGAGTTTGTGAGTGTGTGACAGTAGTTATCTGTGAGTGAGTGTGTGACAGTGTTTATGTTTGTGTGAGTATATGACAATGTTTGTACGTGTTTGAGTGTGTGACAGTGTATTTGAGTATGTGAGTGTGTGACAGTGTTTATGAGCGTGTGTGAGAGTGTTTATTTGTGTGTGAGTGTATGACAATGTTTGTGAGTGTGACAGTGTTTATGTGTGAGTGAGTATGTGACCGTGTTTATGTGTGTGTGAGTGTGTGACAGTGTTTATGTGTGAGTGAGTATGTGACCGTGTTTATGTGTGTGTGAGTGTGTGATAGTGTTTATCTGTGAGTGAGTGTGTGACAGTTTTCATGTGTGTGTGATTGTGTGACAGTGTTTATGTGTGTGTGCGTGTGTGACAGTTTTTATGAGTGTTTGAGTGTTTGACAGTGTTTATATGTGTGTTTGTGTGACAGTGTTTATGAGTGTGTGAGTGTGTGACAGTGTTTATGTGTGTGTGATTATGTGACAGTGTTTATGAGTGTGAGTGCGTGTGTGACAGTGTTTATGAGTGTGTGAGTGTGTGACATTGTTTATGAGTGTGTGAGTGTGTGACAGTGTTTGTGTGTTATTCGAGTGTTTATGTATATGTGTATTTCTGACAGTGTTTATGAATGTGTGACAGTGTGACTGTGTTTATATGTGTGTGAGTGTGTGACAGTGTTTATGAGTGTGTGTGTGTGACAGTGCTTATGTGTGTGTGAGTGTGTGTCCGTGTTGATGAGTGTGTGTGTGTATGACAGTGTTTATGTGTGTGTGAGTGTGTGACCGTGTTGATGAGTGTGTGAGTGTATGACAGTGTTATGTGTGTGTGAGTGTGTGACAGTGTTTATGTGTGTGTGTGCGACAATGTTTGTGAGTGTGAGACAGTGTTTATGTGTGTGTGATTGTGTGACAGTGTTTATCTGTGAGTGAGTGTGTGACAGTGTTTATGTGTGTGTCTGTGTGTGTGACAAGGTTTATGAGTGTGTGTGTGTGTGACAGTGTTTCTGTGTGTGTGAGTTTGTGACAGTGTTTATGAGTGTGTGAGTGTGTCACAGTGTTTATGTGTGAATGTGTGTGTGTGACAGTGTTCATGAGTGTTTGAGTGTTTGACAGTGCTTATATGTTTGTGTGAGTGTGTGACAGTGTTTATGAGTGTGTGAGTGTGTGACAGGTTTTATGAGTGTGTGTGTGTGACAGTGTTTATATGTGTGAGAGTGTGTGACAGTGTTTATATGTGTGTGAGTGTGTGACAGTGTTTTTGATTATGTCTGTGTGACAATGGTTATATGTGTGTGAGTGTGTGATAGTTTTTATGAGTGTGTGAGTTTGTGACAGTGTTTATGAGAGTGAGTGTATGTGACAGTGTTTATGTGTGTGTGTGTGTGTGTGTGTGTGTGTGACAGTGTTTATGAGTGTGTGAGTGTTTGACAGTGTTTATATGTGTGTGTGAGTGTGTGACATTGTTTACGAGTATTTGAGTGTCTGACATTGTTTATGAATGTGTGAGTGTGTGACACTGTTCATGAGTGTGTGAGTGTATGACAATATTTATGAGTATGTGAGTGTGTGACAGTGTTTATATGTGTGTGAGTGTGTGACAGTGTTTATGAGTGTGTGAGTGTGTGACAGTGTTTATGTGTGTGTGAGTGTGTGATAGTTTTGATGAGTATATGAGTGTGTGTCAGTGGTTATGTGTGTGTGTGTGTGACAGTGTTTATGTGTGTGTGTGACAATGTTTGTGAGAGTATGAGTGTGTGACACTGATAATGAGTGTGTGAGTGTGTGACAGTGTTTATGTGTGTGTGTGTGTGTTGCAGTGTTTGTGAGTGTGTGAGTGTGCGACAGTGTTTATGAGTGTGTGAATGTGTGACCGTGATAATGTGTGTGTCAATGTTTGACAGTGTTTATTTGTGTGTGAATGTTTGACAGTTTTTATGTGTGCGGAGGTGTTTATGAGTGTGTGAGTGTGTGACATTGTTTATGTGTGTGTCTGTGTGTGTGACAGTGTTTATGATTGTGTGAGTGTGTGACTGTGTTTATGTGTGTGTGAGTATATGACAATGTTTGTGCATGTGTGTGTGTGTGACAGTGTATTTGAGTGTGTGAGTGTGTGACAGTGTTTATGAGCATGTCTGAGTGTGTGAGAGTGTTTATTTGTGTGTGAGTGTAGGGCAATGTTTGTGAGTGTATGAGTTTGCAACAGGATTTATGAGTGTGAGTTTGTGACAGTGTTTATGTGTGTGTGATTATGTGACAGTGTTTATGAGTGTGAGTGTGTGTGTGACAGTGTTTGTGTGTTATTCGAGTGTTTATGTATATGTGTGTTTCTGACAGTGTTTATGAATGTGTGACAGTGTGACTGTGTTTATATGTGTGTGAGTGTGTGACAGTGTTTATGAGTGTGTGTGTGTGACAGTGCTTATGTGTGTGTGAGTGTGTGTCCGTGTTGATGAGTGTGTGTGTGTATGACAGTGTTTATGTTTGTGTGAGTGTGTGACCGTGTTGATGAGTGTGTGAGTGTATGACAGTGGTTATGTGTGTGTGAGTGTGTGACAGTGTTTATGTGTGTGTGTGCGACAATGTTTGTGAGTGTGAGACAGTGTTTATGTGCGTGTGATTGTGTGACAGTGTTTATCTGTGAGTGAGTGTGTGACAGTGTTTATGTGTGTGTCTGTGTGTGTGACAAGGTTTATGAGTGTGTGTGTGTGTGTGTGACAGTGTTTCTGTGTGTGTGAGTTTGTGACAGTGTTTATGAGTGTGTGAGTGTGTCACAGTGTTTATGTGTGAATGTGTGTGTGTGACAGTGTTCATGAGTGTTTGAGTGTTTGACAGTGCTTATATGTTTGTGTGAGTGTGTGACAGTGTTTATGAGTGTGTGAGTGTGTGACAGGTTTTATGAGTGTGTGTGTGTGACAGTGTTTATATGTGTGAGAGTGTGTGACAGTGTTTATATGTGTGTGAGTGTGTGACAGTGTTTTTGATTATGTCTGTGTGACAATGTTTATATGTGTGTGTGTGTGATAGTTTTTATGAGTGTGTGAGTTTGTAACAGTGTTTAAGAGAGTGAGTGTATGTGACAGTGTTTATGTGTGTGTGTGTGTGTGTGTGTGTGTGACAGTGTTTATGAGTGTGTGAGTGTTTGACAGTGTTTATATGTGTGTGAGTGTGTGACAGTGTTTACGAGTATTTGAGTGTCTGACAGTGTTTGTGAATGTGTGAGTGTGTGACACTGTTCATGAGTGTGTGAGTGTATGACAATATTTATGAGTATGTGAGTGTGTGACAGTGTTTATATGTGTGTGAGTGTGTGACAGTGTTTATGAGTGTGTGAGTGTGTGAGTGTGTGACAGTGTTTATGTGTGTGTGAGTGTGTGATAGTTTTGATGAGTATATGAGTGTGTGTCAGTGGTTATGTGTGTTTGAGTGTGTGACAGTGTTTATGTGTGTGTGTGACAATGTTTGTGAGAGTATGAGTGTGTGACACTGATAATGAGTGTGTGAGTGTGTGACAGTGTTTATGTGTGTGTGTGTGTGTGTGTTGCAGTGTTTGTGAGTATGTGAGTGTGCGACAGTGTTTATGAGTGTGTGAATGTGTGACCGTGATAATGTGTGTGTCAATGTTTGACAGTGTTTATTTGTGTGTGAATGTTTGACAGTTTTTATGTGTGCGGAGGTGTTTATGAGTGTGTGAGTGTGTGACATTGTTTATGTGTGTGTCTGTGTGTGTGACAGTGTTTATGATTGTGTGAGTGTGTGACTGTGTTTATGTGTGTGTGAGTATATGACAATGTTTGTGCATGTGTGTGTGTGTGTGACAGTGTATTTGAGTGTGTGAGTGTGTGACAGTGTTTATGAGCATGTCTGAGTGTGTGAGAGTGTTTATTTGTGTGTGAGTGTAGGGCAATGTTTGTGAGTGTATGAGTTTGCAACAGGATTTATGAGTGTGAGTTTGTGACAGTGTTTATGTGTGAGTGAGTATGTGACAGTGTTTATTTGTGAGTGAGTGTGTGACAGTGTTTATCTGTGAGTGTGTGTTTGACAGTGTTTATGTGTGTGTGATTGTATGACAATGTTTGTGAGTGTGTGAGTGTGTGACAGTGTTTATGTGTGTGCGAGTGTGTGACAGTGTTTATATGTGAGTGAGTGTGTGACAGTGTTTATGCGTGTGTTAGTGTGTGACAGTGTTTATGTGTGTGTGAGTGTGTGACAGTGTTTATGTGTGTGTGATTGTATGCCAATGTTAATGATTGTGTGAGTGTGTGCCTTTGTTTATGTTTGTGTGAGTGTGTGACAGTGTTTATGTATGTGTGTGTGTGACAGTGTTTATGTGTATGTGAGTGTGTGACAATGTTTGTGAGAGTGTGAGTGTGAGACAGTGTTTATGTGTGTGTGAATGTGTGAAAGTGTTTATGTGTTTGTGAGTGTGTGACAATGTTTGTGAGAGTGTGAGTGTGAGACAATGTTTATGAGTGTGTGAGTGTGTGACAGTGTTTATGTGTGTGAGTGTGTGACAGTGTTTGTGAGCGTGTGACAGTGTTTATGTGTGTGTGTGTTTGAGACAGTGTTTGTGAGTGTGTGACAGTGTTTATGTATGTGTGTGATTGTTTGACAGTGTTTATTTGTGTGTGAGTGTGTGACAGTGTTTATCCATCTGTGACAGTGTTTATCAGTGTGTGTGACAGTGTTTATGTGTGTGTGAGTGTATGACAATGTTTGTGAGTGTGTGAGTGTGTGACACTGTTTATGCATGTGTGAGTGTGTGACAATGTTTATGTGTGTGTGAATGTTTGACAGTGTTTATGAGTGTGTGAGTGTTTGACAGCGTTTATGTGTGTGTTAGTGTGTGACATTGTTTACGTGTGTGTGTGTGTGTGTGACAGTGTTTATGAGTGTGTGAGTGTGTGACAGTGTTTATGTGTGTGTGCCTGTATGACAATGTTTGTTCGTGTGTGAGTCTGTGACAGTGTTTATGTGTGTGAGTGTGTGACAGTGTTTGTGAGTGTGTGACAGTATTTATGTGTGTGTGTGAGACAGTGTTTGTGAGTGTGTGACAGTGTTTATGAGTGTGTGAGTATGTGACAGTGTTTATGTTTGTGTGAGTGTGTGACAGTGTTTATGTTTGTGTGAATGTTTGACAGTGTTTATGTTTGTGTGAGTGTGTGTCAGTGTTTATGTGTGTGTGAATGTGTGACAGTGTTTATGAGGGTGTGAGTTTGTGACAGTGTTTATGTGTGTGTGAGTGTGTGACAGTGTTTATATTTGTGTGAGTGTGTGACAGTGTTTATGTGTGTGTGTGTGATTGTTTGACAGTGTTTATTTGTGTGTGTGTGACAGTGTTTATGAGTGTGTGTGTGACAGGTTTTATGAGTGTGTTTGTATGACAGTGTTTATATGTGTGTGACAATGTTTATGTGAGTGTGAGTGTGTGACAGTGTTTATGAGTGTATGTGTGTGTGACAGTGTTTATGCGTGTGTTTTTGTGGTAGTGTTTATGTGTGTGTGACTGTATGACAATGTTTATGAGTATGTGACTGTGTGACAGTGTTTATATGTGTGTGTGAGTGTGTGACAGTGTTTATGTCTGTGTGAGTTTGTGACAGTGTTTATGAGTGTGTCAGTGTGTGACAGTGTTTATATGTGTGTGAGTGTGTGACAGTGTTTATGTGTGTGTACGTGTTACGGTTTTTATGTGTGTGTGTGACAGTTTTTATGAGTGTTTGTGAGTGTGTGACAGTGTTTATGTGTGTGTGAGTTTGTGACAATGTTTACGTGTGTGAGAGTGTGTGACAGTGTTTATGAGTGTGTGTGAGTGTGTGACAGTGTTTATGTGTGTGTGAGTGTGTTTATCAGAGCATCTCTATATCAGCTCCTGCACATGATCTGGTTAATTGAATGAAATTGTGATGAGAATTCAGAGACAGTTGCCTGAGAGAGACTTGGTGAAATTATTTGTGTACTTCACTCCCCTGCTGATGTTTTAATTTCATCTCATAAGTTTCTTGATATTCAGACCTGATGTTCAGCTAATCTCACATTTAAACTCCTGTTCTTCACACCTCAAAATACTTTCACCAAACTCCCTGCCGCTCTCATACTCAGTATGTATACCGCGACAGAACTGTGTGATCCACAGCAAGTCCCATCATCAGGGACCCCTTTTACTGAGGGAATCATTCCGTCAGGGACCCCTGATAAAGAGGCAGTCTCTCCGTCAGGGACCCCTGTCAAAGAGGGAGTCTCTCCGTCAGGGACCCCTGTTAAAGAGGGAGTCTCTCCGTCAGGGACCCCTGTTAAAGAGGGAGTCTCTCCGTCAGGGACTCCTGTTAAAGAGGGAGTCTCTCCGTCGGGGACCCCTGTGAAAGAGGGAGTCTCTCCATCGGGGACCCCTGTTAAAGAGGGAGTCTCTCCGTCAGGGACCCCTGTTAAAGAGGGAGTCTCTCTGTCAGGGACTCCTGTTAAAGAGGGAGTCTCTCCATCAGGGACCCCTGTTAAAGAGGGATTCTCTCTGTCAGGGACCCTGTTAAAGAGGGAGTCTCTCTGTCAGGGACTCCTGTTAAAGAGGGAGTCTCTCCATCAGGGACCCCTGTTAAAGAGGGAGTCTCTCCATCAGGGACCCCTGTTAAAGAGGGAGTCTCTCTGTCAGGGACCCCTGTTAAAGAGGGAGTCTCTCCGTCACGGACCCCTGTTAAAGAGGATTCTCTCCGTCAGGGACCCCTGTTAAAGAGGGAGTCTCTCCATCGGGGACCCCTGTTAAAGAGGGAGTCTTTCCATCACGGACCCCTGTTTACGGGGGAGTCTCTCCGTCAGGGACCCCTGTTAAAGGGGGAATCTCTCTGTCAGGAACCACCTTTTAAACGGGGCGTTCTTTACACAGCTTCATGTTCTCCATCTCATGCTCGAATTCACCTTTGAGATGGAGCAGGGGATTGAATCCCTCTCCTCGATGTGCTGGCTGAGAATCTGCCAATGGATTCTCTACTCCAGTCGACCCCAATCCACCCTTCACTGGATAATGTACCCACTGAGATCCGCACAGCTCCACGAGCCGTTAGATTAACCTGATCGGCCACTGTTTGCTCTCTGTGCAAGCCCGATGCTGAAATAGGGAGCGTCAAAGGCTTCCTGCGGGATAACGAGTACCCTGATCCGATTATTGCTCCCCATGTATCATGCAAACTCACAATCGGTCGCAAGCCCTGAACAACGCCCAGCCTACCTCTGATTACCCTGGAAGGCTCAGGGTTCTCATGAATGTGAGGAACAGATGAATTTAGCTGTCTCATGCTGCTACCATGCAGTACCATGCAGTGGTATTCGCCAGAAAGAGGTTCAGACAGCCACACCAATGAGCATTGTGCTATATCAGTTTCAATGCCGGTGTGATGCCGGATATGTGGGCTGTACGTCCCAAAGACTGGCGGATCGTATGAAATACCACCTCCCCATGGCAGTTGGCAACTGGCAGGGTACAGGTCATCGCCAACCCGCCCGGGCTTGCAAAAACTCACGACACAGTGTCCAACGTTAGATGTGATTCTGTGAATGGACAGCACTTGCTAAGCAACCCTGATTGCGCTAATCACACTGAAAACCAATTTCCGATTGTCAGCCAGGCTCTCAGTGTGGCCTATCACATCTGCTCAAAGCATCGCTGGCTCGGTCAGCATGTGTTGCCCATCCCTAATTGCCCCTTGAGGAGGTGGTTGGTGAACCACCTTCTTGAGCCGCTGCAGTCCCCGTGTGGTGTAGGTACACCCACGGCGCTGTTAGGGAGGGAGTTCCAGGATTTTGTCCGTGTGGTGTAGATACACCCACGGTGCTGTTAGGGAGGGAGTTCCAGGATTTTGTCCCGTGTGGTGTAGGTACACCCACGGCGCTGTTAGGAAGGGAGTTCCAGGATTTTGTCCATGTGGTGTAGGTACACCCACGGCTCTGTTAGGGAGGGAGTTCCAGGATTTTGTCCGTGTGGTGTAGGTACACCCACGGCGCTGTTAAGGAGGGAGTTCCCAGGATTTGGACCCAGCGACAGTGAAGGAACGGCCAATATATTTCCAAGTCGGGATGGTGAGGGGCTCGGAGGGGAACTTCCAGGTGGTGGGTGTTCCCCATGTGTCTGCTGCCCTCGTCCTTCTAGATGGTAGAGGTCGTGGGTTTGGGCGGCGCTGTCGAAGGAGCCTTGGTGAGTTGCTGCAGTGCATCTTGTAGATGGTACACACAATGCTGCTGCTGTGCTTCCGTGGTGGGGGGAGTGAATGTTTGTGGATGGGGGGCCGATCAAGCGGGGCTGCTTTGTCCTGGACGGTGTTGAGCCTCTTGAGTGTTGTGGGAGCTGCAACTCATCCAGGCAAGTGGGGAATGTCCCATCACACTCCTGACTGGTGCCTTGTAGATGGTGGACAGGCTTTGGGGAGTCAGGAGGTGAGTTACTCTCCGCAGGATTCCCAGCCTCTGACCTGCTCTTGTAGCCACAGTATTTATATGGCTGGTCCAGTTCAGTTTCTGGTCAATGGTAACCCCCAGGATGTTGATAGTGGGGGATTCAGTGAGGGTAATGCCATTGAATGTCAAGGGGCGATGGTTAGATTCTCTCTTGTTGGAGATGCTCATTGCCTGACACTTGTGTGGTGTGAATGTTACTCACCACTTGTCAGCCCAACCTGGATATTGTCCAGGTCTTGCTGCATTTGGACAGGGACTGCTTCAGTATCTGAGGAGTCGCAAATGGTGCTGAACATTGTACAATCATCAGCGAACCATCCCACCGGGCCCTGTTTTTTGCTGACAGAAAGAACAGGTACACGCTTTGCACCTGGGTTCAGCGAGGCGAAATAGGTGGCAGCCATTCGCTTGTTCATTCCCCAGAGCAAGGCCTTGACCATTCAGAGTCAACCCACCCGGTTTGAATATAAACAGGGCGAGAGGGGAAGGCTACAGCAAAGCAAAGCCTTTTTTTTCAAATCGGGCTGATTGCCTGCTCGCATGGGCGATGGATTCTGAGCCAAGGGAAGGGAAAAAGCAGAATGCCTTCCTTTTTGCTACTTCCGAAGCAGGGTTTGCATCCTGGCTGGCTTGTGTTAGGGGACCCATTCAGGACGTCAGGCCAATGGAATTATGATCGAGGACCAGCGGGACCCTGACTTAATGTGAGCAGCGAAAGAGGGACGTCCAACTTACTCACACAGCCAGTGGTTCGGATCGGGATAGAGACTGCCTGAGGGTGCAGGGGGGAGGCAGCCTCAATCGAGGAGGTCAAGCGGAACTTGACCCACAGCAGCCCACAGCAATGCAAAATGCCCAAAGAGTATGTTATGCTCTTTGTCTAAACCATGGGGCACAAGCCCTCTTTGATGTTATGCAGCTCCCATGGGCCTCTCGGGGACCCTCACATCCTCCCTATGTGTGGCAACCACGGCGGGATGCACTGCTTGAGCTGGGGCCTAACCAGGGCTTTACAGAGGCTCGGCGTATCTCAGGGGTTTCACTGTCTCAAGGGCGTTGCAGTGACAACGAGAATGGTGAAGATAAGGCAATGTGATGTAAAGGGTTAATTAATGAAGACTAGGGCCCGAAGGCCCTAGAAGCTGAAGGAAACTGGATAACAGCAAGGAGGGCTTTCACCCCATGGTTTAGACAAAGAAATGAGCATTCGATTGGAGGTTTCGTATCGCTGAGAACCTGTAAAGGACACTAAGCCCTGGTTGATATAACAAGAAGGAGGACCCCTGAAGATGGGTGGGACAGATTTCAGAGAAAAAGATCATCAGGTTTTCAATTGGACGTTAATTGTTTGGTTGTGAGTTAAAGGTCGAAGATGAGTCATTGTGGAACTGACCAATTGCTGGTCTTGATTAGCGGGAGTTTATAGTGGATAGTGACTTGAGTTTAAAGTGAAGGGGTAGGCAGGTTTCGGTACAATCTTGGATCACCGCACGATTGGATACTTGCTTAATATTCCTTCTTGATCTTGGTTAAAAGATATTTAACCGAGAAATCTTTGCCTCGAGTAATTTTTTTCCCACTGGTCTGTCCTCAGTCAACTGTTTAAGAAGGAGAAGTTTCACAGAGAGAGAGAGAGAGAGAGAGAGAGAGAGACACAGAGAGAGAGACAGAGAGAGAGAGACAGAGAGACAGAGAGAGAGAGAGAGAGACAGAGTGAGAGAGACACAGAGAGAGACAGAGAGAGAGAGACACAGAGAGAGACAGAGAGAGAGAGACAGAGAGAGAGAGAGAGAGACAGAGAGAGAGAGACAGAGAGAGAGAGAGAGAGAGAGAGCGAGACACAGAGAGAGAGACACAGAGAGAGAGAGAGACACAGAGAGATAGAGAGACAGATCAAGACAAACAGAGAGAGAGAGAGAGACAGAGGCAGACAGAGGGAACGAGACAGAGAAAGAGAGAGATAGAGAGAGAGAGACTGAAATTCAGTGATAGAGTCAAAGAGAAACAGAGAGAGACACATAGAGAAGGAAAAAGGGAGATCGAGGCAAACAGAGAGAGATGGGAGAAACAGAAACATAGAGAGACAGAGACAGGCAGGGGGACAGAGAGAATGAAAGAGACAGAGGCAGACAGAGGGAGAGAGACAGAGAGAGACAGAGAGGAATGGAGAAAGAGAGAGAGGAAGAGACTGAAATCAAGTGACAGAGTCAAAGAGAAACATCAAGAGCCACATCAGGAAGGAGGAAGAGAGATAGAGACAAACAGAGAGAGAGGGAGGGAGACAGTCAGAGAAAGAGAGATACAGAAATTGAATGACAGGGTCAAAGAGAAACAGGGAGAGAGACAGATCGAAAAGGAGAAAGATATATCGAGACAAACAAAGGGGGAGAGAGAGAGGGACAGAGAGAGAGCGAGGGTCAGGGAGGGACAGAGAGAGAGAGAGAGACAGAAAGAGAGAGACAAAGAGAGAGGCAGGCAGGTAGAAAGAGGGAGAGGGAAGGACAGAGAGAGAGAGAGGGACAGAGAGAGAGGGACAGAGGGAGAGAGAAAGAGAGAGGGACAGAGAGAGGGAGAGAGGGACAGACAGGGAGAAAGAGGGAGAGAGAGGGACAGAGAGAGGGAGAGAGGGACAGACTGGTAGAGAGAGAGAGAGAGAGAGAGGGATTAAGATGCGGTGGGGGTACAAGAGTTCTCTCAGGAAGTGGAGAGTAGATCTGTACCTAGTGTCACCATTCCATCAGACAGAGACTATCATCAGATTGACAGGATGGTGGAGAAGCTGCTCAATGTTCCGAGATATTGGATAACCAAAGGCAAACTCTTCTTTATGTACACAGATATTCATTGTGAGAGAAACTAAGCCTTGGCTCTAGATTTAATCAGACGATGTGGTGAGATTAAAAGGTTAGAATCCAATCCCGTGTCCACATGATACAGTCGAACAAACTCTCTTGCCTGTTTGCAACATGAATGGGGGGTAAAGAGGCTGGGGTCACACACACTCTCAGGGACACAGTGCTCAGGGAGCAGGCAGGGACAGGTACAGGCTGACCGGGGATTGGGTGAGATGGTGTTTGGGGTGACCTGTTACTGGCGTGGAGTGAGCAGGGACAGGAATCCTGTTGGGAAGACGGATATTGTGGGAGTCACCCAAAAGGCAGACTGGGCTCGGAGTGTCTGAGTGCCGTCAATGGGAACACCTTAATCTGACCAATCCCAGACTAGGCTGCTATTGTTATACCCTGCTACTCCATCATAGCATTAAACCAGAAGGGGCTGATGTGGCTTAATTCCAGATCAATGTGTTAAAGATTAACTGTCTTTAACTGATCTGAATCCCCCACTATCAACATCCTGGGGGTTACCATTGACCAGAAACTGAACTGGACCCAGCCAGATAAATACTGTGGCTACAAGAGCAGGTCAGAGGCTGGGAATCCTGCGGAGAGTAACTCACCTCCTGACTCCCCAAAGCCTGTGCACCATCTACAAGGCGCCAGTCAGGAGTGTGATGGGACACTCCCCACTTGCCTGGATGTGTGAGTTCAGTATGAAGAAGGCGGACAGATAATATACAAGAAAGGGTACAACCCTAAAGGGAGGGGGCAGGAGTAGGGGGACTTGGGAGTATATGTGAATAACTCATTGAAGGGGGCAGGG